>NC_143573.1:38487976-38788452 GCF_054136105.1 Typopeltis vanoorti
GAAAATGTGCACATCAAAGTTGATTCCTTTTGGAGCAGTTATACAAAGAGACTGTGAAGCCTTTGATTATCCCTTTTATGGAAAATATTAATGTATCATGGGAGTGTAAATTATGTAAATTCCTGATTATCTTAGTATATTATTTATTTTTTAATTAGGAATTTAATGATCATTTGTCTTACTTATGCTGTAGTAGTGCTTTTAAAATTAATTATTTTATTGCATTTTATTTTGTGTTCCATTGTTAATGTACTAAGAATGCTTAGGTGAAGATTTTACATCTATTAAATTTACTTCCACATAAGTTTGAGCTCCTGACTTTAATTTCTACAAATACAACAGCTGATAGGTGAAGGAATCGACAACCTTAATTATCACCTAGCAGTTGCACTCAAGGAGTTGGTAAGTCAATCCCTCTCCTATATAAAGAACATACAGCATTTTCATCCTTTGTACAGTTATTTAGTGTTGCAAAACCATTTCCATCTACAAAAAGAAGATATGGCTATGGGATCCCCACTATAGCTAACTTTTATGTGGAACAACAAGCTCTAGATTCAGTGACCTTGAAACCCAAAGTTTGGCTAAGATATGTTGATTACAAATTCACCAGCTGGCCCTATGGCAGCCAATCTTGTAACAATTTCCTCAATCGAAAACAATAACATACTCTTCCTTTTCTGTATACACTTCTTACACCTCCTCCTCAGGATATCTATCATTCACTGTCTGCTATAAACCAACACATGCAGGCCAATACATACAATGAGACTCACACCACCATTCTACACAGAAAATCGGTGTTATTAGCACCCCCATATATGAGGATTATCTGAAAGAATAGACAATACACTGCAAAAATATATCATTATGGCCACATTTAAACCAATGAAAATAAAAAATATACTATACTAAGCTCTTCTAAGGATCTTCCTTCCTTCTCTTTTCCACCCAGATATTTACTAGATCTGCTGCACCTGTAACTTACCCCTCCACACGTCACATGCAATCCAAAATCACACACCAAATCTCTTTGTTACAGAAAAGTAGGCCTTTCTAACCACACACACACACACACACACACACACACACACACACACACACTTGAAATGTGCCAGCGGATTGAGCAGAAAGATTATTATCACTGACGATGTCTCGGTGACTGAGATGGAATATAGGAGTGATTAAACATGCTGTTTAATTATTTAAAAGTGCTGTGTTTATTCCACTAAACTTTAAAATTAACCCAGTCCTTACATTGGACCAAATATGGTATGAACATAAATTCAAGGAAGACTGTGAAATGCTTATCAACCAACCAATTCACAGAATGGATGTCTCACATGAAATCCACATAGCATTTGGAAAAAGAAGAAGCGACATACTACATTGAAGATCTTGAAGACCAAATGAAAATAAATTTAACTGGATAACAACATAGGAGTACAGGAAACTAATAACTATTAATGTAGTTTTACTAATATAATTATATATTTTTATATTATTATCATTATTCGTTTTTATTTTTTAAATTAAATTTTTATTTATTTATTTATTTTCCAGAGGTGTCAGACTATGGTCAATGGTTGACCAAGTAGATATTCTCAGTCCACTATAGTATGTACCAATGTAGCTTGCAATCCAATCAGTCACAGATATAAATGTCAAAATGTCTAATGTTATTTTAATTAAATTAAAGTAAGTTCTTGAACATAGTAGTGTATTTCCATAAGGATTCTGTAATATCTACTACCTCTAGAATCTTAAATAACTATCACCAAGACATTCTTGGGAGAATGCCAAAATCTATTAAACTTACTAATTTCTAATCTTGAAAATTTAAATCTAATAAACTGTCTGAATACCTCCACTCACAACCGTTCATATTACTACAGATAATTACCGTATGTGATATTTTATTGTGATAATTTTAATTCTAAATCCTTACTGGCAAAAACATATTAGATGTTGCTTTCTTCAGCATTTGCACAGACAGATCTATTTCACCTTAAGAATTATTTGAATCTTTGAACAAATACTAATTCGGCATAAGAGACAAATCTGCCCGAATACATAATACTTTTCTCACATCTGGAGTGATGTCAAAAGAAAGTCTGAAGAAAGTTTGACCTCAGTGATGCAACAATTACTCTGATTAATTACTCTTCTTTGCCCAATTATTTCTCTCTCTTTGTCACATAAAAGGAAAAACATGCAGAAAGCACATGTTATGCATTTTCTACATATCTATGATCAATGTTTATCAGAAATACATTAGTAAAGCTTACACCTCCCTATTGCTTTCTAAATGTAGGTACATGATGCAATCAGTACAAAATATTCTCTCCCCTCACCATCCCTATTGTTTTTTGAAATAACTTCCCTTTCAAAAAACCTAAACCTAAAGTTGATAAGATTCTTCTTCTTATTCTCTCCAACCTTTCAAGCTGTTGAATCAATAACTTCTCATGGTCATCTCATCTTCATAAAACAAAGGAACCTACCAATTTATAAACTAGAATAAGCCCTGTCAGGTTTATGAAGTAACTAATTTGCATCTTGCATGCATGAAAATAAATTCTGATCTTTTATTTTAGTTCTTTTGCACACTACGGTAAATTCCCACATGCATAAAGTTCTTCACTTATCCATATATTCATAAGGATAATCAATATGGATATATGAATAATTAAGTGATGGTAATGAAATCATGATAAAATTCTTTCTTACCTCATCATTTGCCCTAGAAAGTTCTTCTTCTAAGGTTCCTACTCTTTCCAACGCAACACGTAACCTTTCTCTAACCTGATTATAAGAGTAACATAATTAATATTATCAAGAAAAGGAATTTTTATTATAAACTCATGTTTCTATATTTTAAAACTACATTGTAAAAGTATTTTTCAGCATGAATGTTAGCCAGAGGTGAAAAATACAATCTATCCATCTATGTGTATGCGTGTGTGTGTGCATAAAAAAAATTAACAACAGTCAAGTTGTAACCATCAACAAATTGTAAGGAAAATAACAAAAAAACAAATCTCAGGGGGGGGAGGAAGAGAATCTCAACTGAAGAGTACCACACTTTGTTATTAGTTCCAAATTTCATACAGCTGATGCAGAAATGACATGCCCAATAACCAGAAACTTACTGCATAAGTGTCTCTCTAGGGCAGTGATATACATAGATCACCTCATTTTTTACGGCCACAACGAAAGTCTGTTATAGTTTTTAAAAGTGATAATGAACATATGAGCAAAACTCATAAACTTTACCAGTAATTGTCGTGATAGGCAATGATACATGTGTACTAAGTGAAAACTGCAAATAGCTGATTCACTTAACATATATTTCAGATCATTTCTCTTACAAGGTAGAAACATTGCAACACTCCTTTCACATGACCTTTCCAGACAAGTATCAGCACCAAACAATAATACATTAGTCTTCCAGGGGCAGAAATACAACAACAACATGAATAAATAAAAAGTGTATTTTCAAAATACTTCTTATGGAAAGCAGTCTGAAATATCAGTATTCTGTATTCTATATGAAATGTATATTTTTGTTGCATGGACATAATGCTGTTTCTCTTTTTCACAAGAGAATCACATCTCCTTACAGTATGACAATCATGTAAGTATGCTATAATAACAACTGCACTATGTAAAATGTTGTAAATAGAAGGGAAGTTTAGCTAGGTCACTTAAGGATAGAGTGAAATAATAGGAAAGAAACCTCCACATTGTTTATAAGAAATGTACAGAACTGAGTGAGGGTGCTGACACAATATCCAATACTCCTCACTGACCTGTAGTTTGCACATTACTATTATTTGGCTGTGCAAGCAATTTTGGCCTATGCACACAAGTGTATTCTACACTGACTGAAGCCATGTGGTCGTACAACAACATGCAATCAAATATGCCGGCCTGGTTGGCTGAGTGGTTAGCGTATCTGCTCTCTAGCCAAAAAACTGTAGGTTTGAATCCCACTATGGGCATGGATGCTTGTGATGTCTGTGAAAGTGGTGGTGGTGGGCAGTAGATAGAGTTGGTGTAGTTGTGGTTTGTTGTAGTTGGTGAGTTGAGTGGTGGAGACAGAGCAAGTGTCCCCCCCCCCTCGATGATTCTATGGACTCCCTGCAGGTGTCACGTAATAATAATAATAATAATAAAATCATCATCATGTCAGCTGAGTTATTGTCCAGTAACACAAGGCTCATACTGTTTTCATCAGACAACCAAGTCAGTGAAGGGCCTGCAACTGAAATGATGTAAATCTCAACAAAGATAAGCTGTAAGCACAAGTATCACTGAAAAATAAGTGAAACTAGCACAGAAATTAAAGAAATATATGAATATAGCTTGCATTTGTCTTAATCTTCCTTATTTCATGAATCTAGGCCAGATGGCCTGTTCTGGTCATGATCTAGAAAGAAACTGCCTGTTTCTTTGGTGCTTTGGGTTGTAATTTATCATCTACTTGGGTATGCTAGCATATATCATTTGTTCCAGATGATTATCCATTTGGTCCTGTATTTTTCTATTGTTTCCAATATTAGTGTTTGATTTAATTCTTTCAGTATATCTTCATTTCTCTTTTTATCTAGTATTGTATTTTTGTTGCAGTGATTCATTTCATTTAAAATAATTAAAATTTAAAAGAATAAAATTAAAAATTCCTTCATTTTAAAAGAATTATTCCTCTTATTGTCCATGCTTCACTGCCATATAAGAATGTTTCTTTTAATAAAATATCATACATTCTTATATTTTTTTATTTTTTTATTCTAGTTTGAGATGATCATAATGATTTCTTTTTTCATTTCTTTGGTTTGATAATGTTTTCTGATCCAAGCACGTAATGAATGGAATGTGTGATTTCTCTATAAAATTTTTGTTGTGAGAGAAACAAAAAGTAATTTACTGTAAATGGATAACAAACATCGATTATCTAGATATCTGGCAAAAATATATATACTTTAAACACGTAATTATCTTGATAGGAACAACAGAGATTACAACAGAATGATAGTAGGAAATTGAAAAATCAGAAAAGGAGAGTGAAAACTTGGAAATGCCATGATTCGAAAACAATAAACAAGACAAACTAATATAATATTAAAATATTAAATTAATATTAAATATTAAACTAATATTATTAATAATAAATATAAAAATTATTAATAATAATAAACTAAAAAAAGCATATGCAAGAAACATTAAAGAATCATATATGTATGATTATAGATCATCAAATTCCTGCCATGTACCCTCAAATGTGTTACAGGATATGATAGTACTACATGAAAAATTTACATCATTACTAACTTCCTATCTACAATTTTCCTCCAAATCAGTCTGTTACTTGTCAAGACTCCAACATTACCAGATCATATATTTCTATCGTCTAAGGCACTTTGTACCATATCAATCCACCTATATCTTGGTATTCCTCTGGGTCGTTTTCCGACCAACTTGGCAGATAACACTTGTTTTGCTAATCTTTCCTCACCAATTCTGTTTAAGTGACCATACTACCTGGTGATAAGCTCTGCTAACGCATTCCTGGATGCTGACAATGTCAAGTTCTTTCCTAATATTCTCATTTTTAATATGATATTGCCATTGATGCCATCTGTTCACGCCTCTAATCTTTCCCAGGACTCTTATATCTGCGGTCTCTAGTCTTTGGTCAAGTGTTTTACTTCTGACCCAGCTCTCAGATCCATAAGTTAAAACTGGTTTGAACACTGTCTTGTATAGCTAATTTAGTGTTCCGACTAATTTCTCTCTTATTCCATATGAATTTATTTAATTGGCTTCCTACCATACCAGCTTTATTGATTCTGTTGTCTATTTCCATATTTAATTTACCATCTTCACTAAAAATCGTGCCTAAGTAGCTGACATGTTTTACTTATTCCACAGGTTCTCCATTCATAACACAGTTGGCATTTTCAATGATTCTGCCTATTTTCATTGTCTTTGTCTTTTAATTGCTGACCTTCATACCATATCTATTACAACAGTTATTCAATTTAGTCAGAGAATCTTGCAGACTTGTAGCAGATTTATTTAGAAGTATAACATCGTCCGCATAAAGCAAAGAGCTGACATTAATATCTCCAATTTTGATATCATGTTTAATACCAATTTCCTTCATAATGTGATCCATATAGATAATGAATAACAGAGGGGATAATGTACATCCTTGTCTCACACCAGATTTAACATTAAACCATCTTCCTGTACTTCCTTCAATTCTAACTGCTGACTTACAACTCAAATAAAGGCTAAGCATTGCTTGATATAATGCCCCATTGACACCATTTAACTGTAGCGTATTGAATAGCTTCTCTCTTGGCATCTTGTCATATGCCTTTTAAAAATCGACAAAACTTAAATACAGATCTTTGTTGTATTCCCATGATTTCTCCACTATTTGTCGTAAAGTGAAGATCTGATCCTGACAGCCTCTATTTGGATATGTATTCCTGAATCCAGCTTGTTCTTCACCAAGCTTTTCTTCCACAATTCTTCTCAACCGTTTCTCAAGTATACTTTGCATAGATCTTGCCAGGAACATTGAGTAGGGGAAATACCTCTGTAATTCTCACATTCAGTTTTATTTCCCTTTTTATATATGGGTACTATGAGAGCTCTACTCCAATCATTGGGAATTCGTCCCTTTGTCCAGGTTTTCTGAACTATGCAGTGCAGCCACTGTAAGACTCTTATACCTCAATACTTCAGCATTTCTGGTCATCTACTCCTGCTGCCTTTCCACATTTCAAGCCTTTGATGGCTTTTTCTACTTCAAGTATGGATATGTATTCCTGACTGCATGCCTGGTTCAGTGTTTTTAATCACTGTGCTGTCATCACTGCTTGTTTCATTTAACAGTTTTTCAAAGTAATTACTCCATACTTCAAGGATATCTTTTTCTCGCATTTTCATGTCACCTTTATCATCTCTAACTCCTTTTACAGCACTCTTTCCTCCATTTCTAAGCTTCTTCAACAGCGTGCAGAATATCTTACCACCTTCTTGATATTTATTTTCTATGTTCCTGCCAAAATCCTCCCATGACTTTTGTTTAGCTAGTTTTACAGTGTTTAGCTTTCTTACATTTGTCTCTGTATTCTCTAAGAGCACAAGCTGACTTATTTGCCAGGAACTTTTTGATATGCTTTCTTCTTTTCCTTCACTGCCTCTTTAACTTCCTGTGTCCACCATGGAGTTCTAATTTTTTTATCCTTGCAGACAACTTCACCACATGCCTTCTATCTGAATCACTCAGGGTTTTCTTCAAGGCCTGCCACCTGAATCTCCAAGGTTTGGTTCCTGTTCTCAAACTCTTTCATTTTTTCTTCAATAATCTTTGTGTATTTTAGTCTACAGTTCACATCTGTGGGATGCTCAACTTTTATTCACTTTAAAACTTTCTTACATGTTATTGTTTTCAATATGAAATTCAATTTTATCCTGCTCAAGACTAAATAGTGATCACTTCCAATTTCAAATCCTCTGTACACTCTGGTGTCCTGCACCAGGGAGAAAACATCACTATCAACAATAACATAGTCAATGAGACTTTTCTTATTCCTTGCCTCTTCTCTCCATGTGAATTTATGCACATTTTTATGTTGGAACATGGTGTTAGTAATAACCAATCCATGTCCTGAGCAGAGATCCAACAGATATTTGCCATTATTATGAGCTTTGCTCTTTTCTCCAAATTTTCCCAAAACATTTTTGTATGTCTGACAATCATTTCCTACTCTGTTATTTAGATCCCAAACAAGGACCAATTTTTCAATGTGTCAGTTGCTTTTTCTAAAGCCTCAAAATATTCCTCCACTTCTATCTTAGGAGAACCTTCTGTGGGACCATAGGCACAAATAAGTCTCATTGTCCAGTTCCCTATTCTCATATTTGCCCACATTACTCTGCTTGAGACTGCCTGCCATTCAAGAAGATTAGCCTCATATTTTGTGTTGAATACTATGGCTACTCCTTCTTTTCCTTGATTGTCATTGCCTGAATATAACATTTTGTGTTTATTGCTCAGAAAGATCTCACCAGTTTTTGTCTTTTTTTGTTTCAGTCACCCCTATTATGTCGATCTGGTACTTATCTATTTCCTCAGCTAGCTCCATTTGTTTGCCATTCAGGCTTCTTATGTTGATAGTACTACCAATCTTTAACTCTGGTGATGTTGAGTTGGGGTGTGTTTTCAGATTTGTTCCAGTAGCTGACTTTTCGCTGTTCACCCTGGTTCCCTGGTGAAAATAACGGGTGGGGACCTTGTTTAACCGGGCGACGCCCCCAGCTGGCATGAAATTTTGTCATGTTGTACCATCATTTTTTTTTTCTTTTGGTTTAACCAATAAGAATACAATTTGGTCGGCTAAATCCCAAATTGCCAGCCCATCCTTGTTCGTTCAATATCCAAGTAGATAACCAACAGGGTGCACCAGGAGAAGGTGAGAATTGGACATTAGGTCAGAAGCCCTGGTCGGTTCTCCACATTCCTTTAAAGGTTATACTGCTTTGACGCTTAAGCACCAATATGGAATGATAATTCATATATTGTAATTAAAACAAGTATATATACAGTAGCAAACAAATTAATCTGAACAAGCCGAATTTTCATCAAGTTCTTGGTTTTTGCTTCTGTTCTGGTTTCGATTTTAGTTCACTATTTTTGTTGAGTGCAGTGTGATTTAACTCTGATGTTTATTAATAGTGTAAACAAGTTGACTTTTGTATTGTTTTATTCATTTTGTGTAGCTATAAAATGGATATATCTCGAAGAAAGCATTCAAAAATATGTACTCTTTCTCAGCACACATCCATGACTCAAAGACAAATTGTGAATGGGAGTGGTGTTGGTTTGGGTATGCTGTTAATGGAATTTTAACGACGTATTTTTTAAATACCTTTTCTCCTGACAGACAAGGAAAATGTGGGCAAAAAAAGGAAAACTACAAGTTAGGAAAAGCAAAAGGAGTTCAAGATTGTTTGCTGTAGACTTAAATAGAGACTTGGCAGCTAGCAGGATTAATGTTTCTGACATGACAGTCTTTTGAAGATTGTTGGAAGCAGGGAGGACTGCCCACAGACCAAACAAGAAACAACTGATGACGAAGGCTATGCAGAAAAGAAGGCTCCAGTGGGCGAAAGTGTACAAAAATTGGACTGTTGAGAAGTGGAAGAAGGTCATATTCTCAGATGAGAGCCATTTCTTTGTCCAAGGAAAGTGAGTATCTTATATTTGCAAATCAGTGGTTAAGAACACTTCTACTGCCCACCTTCAACAAGCTACTAAACACCCAACTAAAAAGATCTTATGGGGTTGTTTTACCCATGACAGTCCAAGATCACATGTGCTTGTTGATGATATGATGAAAAGTGACCAATACATACAAATATTGGAGAAAAGAGTGGTTGGTCTCACAGATCCAGAAAGACAAAGAACACATCTTCTAACAGGATCTCGCTCCATGCCACACTTTAAAAAAAAGTAAAGTAGTTCCTCAAAACCACAACATCGAATTGCTTTAGTGGCCAGGTAACTCTCCTAACATTAACCCAAAAGAAAATTTGTTGGATAAAATGAAAAAGGGACTAGGAAAATTAAATTGTGATACAAAGGATAACTTAATACAATCCATTATAAAAGTATGGTTCTGAGATGCAGAAATAAGAAAAAATGTGTTTACATTGTTAGAGTCCATGCCTAAAGTAAATTAATGAACTTATTAGGAACAGAGGAACACGTATAAATTATTAGATAAAATTGTAGTTTAATTTTTGTAGTTTTTTTCTTGTTAAATTAAAATTTTTCTTTAAAAATGTGAGTATTCAGATTAATTTGTTTGCTACTGTATATAAATAGTATAACAGAACCAGATATAAGTAAGCATCTAAAACAAGAACTGAAATGATTGAGTTCAAAGTTAAATACTTTGAGATATGAAAAATGAGATATTGTGAGAGATGAAAAATGAGATATTGTGAGAGATGAAAAATGTTCAGGAAAACTGAGTGCTTTCCTGAGTTTCCAGAAACACAAAATCTGAAAAGATCAGAAATGAAGTGAACTACAAATATATGTCTAACAAACAGTAAATGAATGGATAGAAAACGTATAAAAGGAATGTCAAACAAATGTTAACACGCAAAAGTATCAAATAATAAAACTAGAAACAACGTATACTGCTCAATACAATTAGGGGATATTTTGATTTTCTTGTAAATTATAAAGTTATAAAAATAATTTACATATGTAACACAATTTGTAATATATATCGATTATTTAAACAATATCTCATCAATTACACCCTATCGATAAATAAAAAATATTTATTCATGTATAAAGTACCTAATAGTCAGAAAAAATCAAAAGATGAATTGCAACAACCAATACTACTGCAACAGGTCTAAGGTGTAATGCAAAAGAGAAGAAGAAGAATCGCGGAATTCTACTAAACTTTCATTAGTTTCATTATGTTATCAGATCAATGTGCTATAAGAAATCAATCCTGAAATTAATATGAAATAGAGAAAATAATTCTGAATATTACATACCTTTTCATCTAATGCTTTATGATGTTCAAAAAGAGATTTAAGAGCTTTTAGAACTTCTACTTCGGAAGATACTCCTGCTGGAGACTGTGCTTGTCGTTTTACCACAGTCATTCTTAAGGAGCGTTCATGACGAGATACTAAGCATTCCAAATGTTCTAAAAGTAACTTGAATTGGAAAAAACAAAGACTGATGATTATTTGTTCCAGAGAAAGCAGAAATGCTAATAAAGTTTCTGAATCATTAATATTAATCACTAAACAACATAAGGTTAAAATGTATTAAAATATTTAAATTTCATAACAATAAACTAGTAAGGAAATGGTTAATTTATTTCAAAGACAATGGTGCTGATGTCATCAGTTAATTTAATATGTTCCCTATCTGGTCACCAGAAATACACCCTCTGTCAAATAAGAAACTGAACTTTTCGAAAATAGAACTAGCGTGCCACCTGTTGTATCTTTTTGTTGTCGAAAGCGGTAACCTTCATTAGTGTTGTGTCAATTGTTTATGACATTTGTTTCATTACAAACCAAGCTATAGTGCCAAGAGTGACGGTGTGTTTTGATGAATGTTCGGTCGTCATGATATTCATGCCTTACACAATGAATTCTCGCTGTCAATCACTTCAAAACTTTGAGATAAAACTCACCATTGACCGTTTGGCTGGGCGGAACGAATTCTTTGTGGATAATGACGTTGGAATCGTAGAAGCAAATCAGCAAATGAGTATTTTAATAATAAGGTCTGACACCTTTTGGCTACTTGTATATGGAAATATGACTCCTGCATTACTTCAACCTTCATTTCACTTCTGGGTGTGGCTTCCAATGATGAGACCACGATAAAGATTGAAACTGAGAATATTATGGGATACTAAGGCAATTGATGTGAAGTCATTAGCCTATATATACAAGTAAGGCAGTCGTGAAGTGACTTCAAACGCAAACTTGTTTGCTTACACTTGAAGGATGAAACTGAGAATATTAATTTCTTGGCATTTTTAATATATTTTACAAAAAGTATATTAAAAAAAAAAAAAATCCAACTCCCCAAGCAACCTCCCAACATTAATTTTTAACAACACCAACAAAAAAGTTCTGCATCCACTTCAACATCCGTAAAAACAGCAATATAAATGATGTGCACCACCACCTACAGTCATGTAAACCAGAATTACTACTCCTATCAGAATTCCAACTGGCAACCTCAATAACCACTATCAATCTCAACTGCCTGAACTACACATTACACAGTTCTTTCTGCCACAAGGGTGGTGCTTGTGCATTCATCAGAACTGACATACAATGCTAGAGATGCAAAACTTGGAATCCACTGCTCAAAATTTCCTAACAAACCAAACTACCTTTTTCATATGCTCTCTCAATCACTCTCTAAAGTCCATTAACCACTCCGACTTCAACTATCTGTCTCTAATGCTCGACTTTCTACAGTCAAAATACCCTAAAAGTGAAGTCATCCTTCTTGGGGACTTCAATGTCCACAACTCACATCTCAAATTTCACCTATCAAGCAAGATGTGATGTCTATGTGTTTGCCATTAGCAATGACCTATCACAGATCATCTATCTCCCTACCAGAATACCTGACAAACCCTCTAATTTGCCAATACACTTGACCTCTTCCTAACTTGCTCCCTTTCCAAGTATACTGTGAATGCAAGTTCTCTTCTTGGTAACTCAGATCACAACATCATAAAAGTCTCTTTTGCCACAGAACAACTTTCGCCCACTAAGGTGAAAGTTGTACAAGGGCACCAAATGATACGATCTCTGTGACTGCTATTCCTCCTTCCCATGGTCTGAATATTGCTTCAGTTCTTCTGACCCAAGCACCTACTCAGACCAAATAACAGAAATCGTCCTCACTGGAATGAAGGTCTTCATCCCTTATTCCACAAATTCACAGCCATCACCCAAAGCCATGGTTATCAAAAAAGTATGACAATGCAGTAAAAGAAAAACTCTGCATACCAGGAATGGTTCAAGAAAAAAACTTCAGCTGCTCACTCTGCCCATATTGCAGCTCACAACACCTGCAAAAGAATCATCAAATCCAAATCAGACTTTGAAAGAGCCAAATGCAGGAAATTCACCTCCTGCCCAAATGCAGTTGCTCCTTTTGGTCCCTTGCCAAGGCCACTGGGTGCAACTTTTGTCCACCAAGATTTCTGCCATTGTCATATCCAGTTGGTAGTGTAGTTACCTCACCTAAAGATAAGTTGACTTACTTGCATCATTCTTCTCTTCCAATTTCCACACTGATGACCTGGGCAAAGTTTTCTCCACTCCACCAAGAACTGCTCTCTCTGTGTACCTATAGTATTCTGCCAGAAAGAAATATGAAGAATCCCGTTCAAATGGCATTTACCTTACAACATGGAAACAGGCCTACATCCAGATCATCCTAAAGAATGGTGCTAAAAGTCAACAAATAAACTACCAACCAACTGCTCTCACTTCTCTGCTCTCTAAAATTATGGAGACGGTCATCAAAAACAAACTCTTGAAACACTTAGAGACCGCTGCCTAATCAGTGATCAGTAGTATGGATTCTGTCCCTTGTAATCTAAAGCTGAAAAGCTGATCTCTAGCTTGCACCACCCACATCTGGACTCAAGCCATGGAAAAATTTGGAAAAACTCACATGGTTGCCCTCAACATTCCAAAGATATCTGATCAGGTTTGGTACAGGGGCCTACTTAGTAAACTGTCATTGTATGGCCTACCTTCCACACTCTGCAACTGGATTGCGTTTGTTGTTGTTTGTGATTATGCCCAAGTAACTGAGCATATACATGGAGAAAATCCAAATATTTTGAGAAGAAAGGACATGTCATCTCTGTATGAAACTAGGTAATTCATCTTTAATCTAAAAATGTCTTATAAATGTTCCTCTTCCACTATGAGATAACTCTCCAACAATCCTTTCTAGCAGAGGCGTAGCTAGAGGGGGGGGGGTTCGTCCCGGGCAGCACTTTGAACCTTTTTGAACTTTCACAGTTAATTCTAAAATACAGTCTCGAGAACTCATTTCCAACTATTGTAATACTACTGAGAATTTTCCTCACAATTGCTGTAAGTGTTGCTAGTTGTGAGAGGAGTTTTTCTAAATAAAATAGATTAAGAATTACCTACATTATTATGAAATAGACTTCGCCAATGTCATCGACGATTTTGCTAACAGAAAAGCAAGAAAAATAACATTCGAGAATGTTGGAATTAAAGTTTTATTTCAAAAATAACATAGTGTTTTAATTTATTTCCCTATACATAGTTTTGACTTTCTGTAGTATTTTTGGTGTGTATTGAGAGGGGAGGCAAAAGTTCTAGCTACACCACTGCTTTCTAGTGAAAGGACATTATTACTGTTCTTGTTATTTTGAACTGTGGTCAAAGCAACCAAGGCTGCAATGCCAGCTATTATATCTACTCTAACTGCATGTGTTTGCTGGTTTGTTGTCTGTTTTGCTGAAACACACACACACACACACACACACACACACACACTATATATAAATGTAACTCCAGCCAAAAAAGATTGTAAACCTATGGTACATTATTATCTCAGTGAGACAAGATTTTCTATTTATTTAAAAAATTTATTTCTGTACATAATCCAGAAAGCAACTAAGCATGACACGTTTTTAAGCCATTTTAGGCCAAATAAGTTCAAAGGCTCTCATCTCAGTGTAAAGCATCTTCACATCTTATACAAGATTCAAAACCATGACTTTCTAACCAAAGGATCAATAGTGCCTGAGTTACAGAGGCTCTAGTATTATCACTATCAACTATGCTTGTAAATGTTTGATATATGGTCAACTCTTATAACTCTCAAGTTGAGAGATGACCTTTTTACACTTGCATACGATGTCAGTGTTTAATGTGGTATCTTTAATGTTCTTAGTGCAGTATACGCTGTTCATTATTTTAAATAATATAAATGATGTTATGTAGGTATAAGAAATACAATTAAGTGTCCCTATTTACAAATATTTGGATACTTGTAAATTTCCAAAAATACTGAAGTGTAAACATAAGTAGCTATTTTGGTATAGTTTAACTAATGATATAAAGCTAATGGGCATAATTCACCTGTTTGCTTCCAGAACGTCACAAGGAATTTTAACTTTCCCATCCATAATAAATTTAAATGTGAAAAACCTATGATTGTCATGTCACTAAACAATACCTCAGTTGAAGTCTATAAATCCTTCAATAGTCATTAATTTATTATCAAAGCTTTTAGTATCATAAATGTTTTCATCACCCATGAACAATATAGAAAACAAACATGTTTAAGTTTATATTTGTTGAAATTTATTCTAATGAGCCTTGTTGTGTCTTACCCTTGTATTATTTCTTTCAGCTTTTAGTTCTTGTATTTCTTCCTCTCTCTCTAATAATTGTTCCCTTGCTTGGTTCAGTTCCTTAGTTAGTGTAGCAAATTCCTGCAATACATTATAATGAAAGAAATATATAATTTCTTGACTCTGTACTAAAAACTGTTATACCACACAGATGATAATAAATATAAAAAAAGACAAAAATCTGAAAATGGCATAAAAATGTTTCTTTAAATAAAAGTAGAAATGAGAGAAATATTGCACATGAAATATTTCTGTCTTTATTGTCACTAAAGACAGAAACACCAAGCTGACACGACATAGCCTCCACTGTCGAAATGGCTCGCACCCCATTACTCCCACCTCTGAACCTATCCCACATCATATCCTTCCCCTTCTCCAAAAAATTATTCCTATTTTCACCCCCTTCCCAAAGTATTCTCTGCTCACCCTTAACAATAATAATAATAATTATTATTATTATTCCTGATACCTCCAAGAAGTCTGAAGACTCATCACGGAAGGGCACTTACAACTGTCTCAACCACTACACCGAACCTCTACTACAAATCATCTCCATCAACGCCATCTACCGCCCACCTCCACCACCACAACTAGTATTTTCTGTCTATAAATTGCATGTGTTCTGAAGGGCCGATTTGTCTGTATGCTGGATGAAAAACCTGAGTTTCTGGGGGAAAAAACCCTGCTACCTCCGTATGAGATCGGCTAACTCACCTTCGATTGAAATTGTCCAGATAAAGATTCCTCCCGTCGCGACGAGAATCGAACTTAGGCATATTCCAATTGAAGGGCGCAATGTACCATCGTTCTTCCAATTGCACTATGGAGGCACTAATATAATATATATAAAAAAGCCAGATTTTTCAAAAAGATTCACATACCCTTACCTCACCGATAATTTTCCCACATTACTCTACCCCCCTCCCTTTCAATCATACTCCCGTCAAATAGCAGATGAATATATATCGCCACATGCCAGGATACCACTGAATAGGAAGACAGCCAGCAACATCCTTTAAAGGTATGTCCGAATTTTCCCTCTCATGTTCTTCATATATTTATCTATGTAAAACTTCAGTAATGCCCCTAGAAATGAGTAAAAAGTCAATGACATCAAAAAAAGGAGCACTCCTAAACAAATGGAATAAAAATGATCCTATATAATAAAAAAAAACATCACCCACAACAGACCCCATTATGCATAGCCATAAACCAAACAAAGAAAAAGTTTTATTGTAGCACTGAATACAGTCCCTCATGTGGCATGAAGGTGTAAATATAGAGGGTGATTATAATTAAAGTTCACATTTCAAAAGGCTGTAACTGGGTTACTACTCAGCAGAATGAATTAATATTTAACACAATGTGTGTGCCAATGGAATTTTATTTTGCAAAAACCAATGTTAGTTCTAAAAGTTCCTACAAGGGTGATACAAGATGCTGCAATACCATTGTGGGTAATTCCAAACCTAGGATACACACGGTGCATCGTGTAGTTACACAACATGTTCAATACGCTGTCCTTGTTGTCTGCAATGTGCTGAAATTGCAAAATCGCATGCTCGACCATAGAATGTGGAGTTTCACTTGAAATGTTGTGGATGTGGCATGTAATGCTGGTCTTGAGGTCCACTAAGTTGGCTAAGTGTCCATGATAGACAATGCCTTTGAATGTTCCCACACCCAAAGGTTTAGATACAGTGAGCAGCATGCTGGCCACGTTGCACAAAAATGCCAGCTGATGATACTGTCCTTGGTAAAATGTGTCTGAAGCAACGCTTGACATAAGGTTTGTCACAGAATTTCACTGCATACTGGAATATCATACATAATTTACATGTATCGAGGTGCCACATATCGGCTTAGTGGCAACTCCAGGCACTGACACTGTTGGTGTTGGAATCCCCTGATTGGCTAAGAGATGCATATCGCTGGCCATTATCAGTGCAGATAACGAGGCGTTTGACAGTTGTGCATATTTGAAGCACCATCCAGATGGAAGTGAGCTTCGTCAGTTTAGAAAATGTTCCATGGCCAGTCGTTGTCCAGTTCAGTCCGAGCAAGAAATTGTAGGGCAAATGTTTCTAGTGAAGTTGTTTTTACCCAAAACAACTGGTGAGGATTAAGCAACTGCTGAATGTGGGAAATCTTGTAAGGATAACAGAGCAGAATTTGACTTAAGACTTGGTGAAATGTGCTTACGGTTTGTCTAAACAGCGTGCAATATGCTGTGCGCTACTGCTGCTTCCTACAACATTTGCAATCCTTTCTGCCTCTAATGCTGTGACTACTTCCTCCACAGTCTGCTGTTTGATAGGCTTTCATCCTTTGCCAGGTTTGACATCTAAAGAACACATCATCATGTTAATTATTAAATCATTCCCCTGAGTTAAAGTCTTTCAAAGTGTGTAAACCATTTGCAGTCATAGGACCCATTTCTAATCCCTTTAATATTCTGAACTTTTGCAATGCTGTCAAGGCACAGTTGTTTTTGGTAAAAACAACTTCACTACCTAGTAGTGCATAACCCTTCAGTAATTGTGACATTGTGCTTTAACATGTTGTCTGCTCACAGACTATAAACAGACGTATTCTGTTGCTACCTGATTTTATAGAAGCTTTTTGAAGCATACATCACTGTGGATATTTGTCATTTGCACAAATGGTACGGTTGAAGCATTTCACTGCATACCAGGAGTATCATATGCAATTTACATATATTGCAGTGCCATGTATCTGCTTAGTGATAACTTTTAGAGCTAATGTTGTTTTTTGCACAGAATAAAGTTGCATTGCTGCACACATCATCATGTTAATCATTAAATCATTCCCCTGAGTAGCTACCCAGTTAAAGTTTTTCAAAATGTGGACTTTAATTATAATCACCCTGTATAAACATGAAAGTAATTTGACATTCCAGAAATAGAATAAAGTGTTATGTAGAAAATATCTTAACAAAAGGATTATAGAAAAATGCAAATTGTATTCAATAACTAAGCTTATTTAAATAATAGATAAAAGTGTAAAAAAAATTACTGAATATTACACATTTCTAAATGTATTGCACCACCCAAGTATGACCAGCCTGGTTGGCTGAGTGGTTAGCATATGTGCTCTCCAGCCAAGAAGCTGCGGGATCGAATCCCGCCAAGGGTATGGCTGTTTGTGACTATCCTACAAACTGTTGTGACCTGAGTCCTGCCACAATATGACTTTTGATGTCTTTGTGACATAAAAATCAAATCAAACCATTCAAGTATGCCATGTGTCATTGTGAGTAGAGGCAATGAACCATTGCATACTGTCCCCAAAAAAGCAATTTCATTATAATTCTCTTTTAATAAATGCTGTCACTATACAGGAATAGTTCAGTCATGCAACATGTTAGGTTCAAGTCCATTCTTGGTATGGCGAATCAGTTTTTTTTTTTTGTTTCATTTTTCACTTGAAGATGCATGCAATGGTTTCATAACGTTTTTAAACAGTCATATAATTTACAGTAGATACCCAAACGAAAAATTTAGAATAATTTTCGCAAACAAGAAACTTATCTTATTCTGAATACCATGGTTTAAAGCAGGGATGAGAAATATGTGGTGCATTGGATGATTAGAAGTGGTGCATTTGACCTCCAATGCTGAATAAAAAAGTAAGCCTATTTATGCAAAAAGTATTAACCAAAAACCAATTTGTAGGAAAAAAAAGCTAAAACTCAGTCATTATTATTAGCGACTTTATTGTTTCGTGCACATCTTTTACAAATTCACTTGTTTTATCCTGAGGTGCCAAGCCAAGTGTTAGCAACAGCGGTGCATCACAGGTTTATGTTAGTCAGTTTACAACTGATACTTGTGTGCTATGGAGTTAATTGTTCGTCCTTCATGAGTATTTGCAGTTTTGTACTTTTTCGAAAATAAAGCCTAGTTTTTTACATTGTTATCCATCACAGTGCAAAAAAAAAAAAAAAAAAAAAAAAAAAATCAGAAGTCATAGTAAGCGCGAGGACCAGTGGAAAATGAGTTATTATATACAGCGAATCCGTAAGGAAAACTGTTGTGCATTTTTTGTGAAAATGCTTTCACATAATAAAATACATGATCTTAATAGACACTAAAACACAACATCAGACTGAAATAAAAGGAAAACAAGCTAGTGCTTGGGTCTGAATTACAGAGAGAATGTATGATTGAGAAGAATGAAAAAACCAAAAGACAAAATATGTTTGTTAAAAGAAGTTATGCAAGTTTGGCGATGAAAGAAGCATCCTACGAAAATGCTTTAGCGATGGCCAAAAAAGCGAAAATCTTTCTCTGATATCAGGAGAAGAAATTGTTAAGCTTTATCTCCAAATATTTACAAGATGTCTTTTTGTTAAAAAATATCGAAAGGAAAGTAGACGGAATCGATCAGTCAAAGCAAACAACAGTTACGAGATGCACCGAAGAACTCTTAAGATGTATTTGAGCAAATGAAAGACCTTGTCCATGCTTGTCTTTTTTTTTTTTTTATTTTGTGATATACTTCAGTTAAGCATTTTTATAAGAGGAATTGGTAATTGTATTCAAGACCAATAAGTTCTCCAAATAAAGTTTTTGGAGAACTTATTGGTCTTGAATCGCTTCATGGAAAAACAAGAGGATCAGACATATTTTGAGAAAGTGAATCATGCCTAGAAAATCTACAAGTGGATTCTAATTCTAGTACATTCATCAGTGTTTGTATTGACAGAGCACCATCAATGATAGGTAAAGCCACTGGAACTACAACTTTGGTTGAAAATTTTTTCTGTCATCCTTTATTAAATATCACTTCATTATACACCAAGAGTCACTGTGTGGAAAAACGTTACATTTGCAGCATGTTACAGGTTGTGTAATGCGTGAATAAAATAAGAAAAAGACCATTAAACAAAAGAGAATTCAGAGAATATTATGAAATGTTAGATTTGGAATATGGCAATATCGTTCTTCATTATGAGGTGGGCTAACTTTCTAGAGGACAGGTTTTAAGTAGATTTTGGAAACTGAAAAATACTGTTCATAATTTTCTAGAAGAGAAAAAAATGAGCTGACTCAGGAAAGAGCCCCTTTATGTGATAAAAATTGGTTATTTGATTTAGTATTTTTAATGCTACCAGCCATCTCAATTATCTAAATTTGAAACTGCAGGGCAAAAACAAATTGTTTCCCAGCTTAGTAAATGATATCAATGGATTCAAGATGCTGTTCAAACTATTTTCCTCTCATTTAGAAAATGAGGATTTGAGCTGGTTTCCACACTTAAAAAGCGCAGAGTGAATGTGCTGAAGATAATTGCAATTTTACAAAATATATCGAAAAAAGTCAGATTATTGCAAAGATCAGTTGAAAGTCGTTTTCATGATTTTGCTAAAGCAGAGGACTGCATACTTGCATTTATAAACCGATTTTAATTTAGTGAACAAAAAGTAATGAAGATGCCTAGTAACATACAAAATGGAACTTAATGGTCCGTCTCTTTCAACTAAAGGTAAGTTAGCCAGTCTCATACGGGGGTAGGGTATTTTTAAAATGGAAACTCGGGTTTTTCATCCCCCAGAACAGGCAAACCAGCTCCATGAACACATGCATCTACAGACATAGGACACACCGGGAGGCATAGGGATAACTACCTTATCCCTGAGGCGGTTGCGGTTTCAAATCGTAACAGGCCATTAGGCCTGTAAATATGTATGAAGAGGAGGAGGATATAAATATGTCTATATCAGTGGCAGCCAGTGAAAATTTTAAGTAGGGGTGCTGCATATACAAAATAAGAAAAAATAATTCATTTTTTCCTAATCAGTAAACCAATTTATTAATAAGCAAATTTACATATTAAAAAATTTGCCTTATTGAAAATATTTCACCTTCACATGAACACACACCAATAATAAAAAATTTTGTATACAGAAATAATGCACGCAAGCATACAATATATCTGTAGTGACACATGTTAAACGAGCAGTGTCGGTTTCGACATTCCAACAGTGCATTTATTTTGTGTGATGATAATTGATAAAATATAATTCTTTTCATCTTTTCAACAGTGACACTCATCATAATTCAGCCTTTTATTTATAATAAATAAATAATTATATTTATTTTAACAGAATAAAATAAGATTTACCAAAAATATTTCACCCTCACGAAGAACACACACACCAATAATAAAAGTTTCGTATCTCACAGAAATAATGCGCACAAGTATACAATTTATCTGTAGCGACACTACTCAACAAGCAGTGTCGGATTCACTTGTTACGTGCAGTGACAAGTGCAAACGAATATCAGCAAGTCTAGCCGTAACTGACAGAACGTGATAATTCCGACATTGCGTTTGTTTGGTAATCTAACGCGTCAATCAAACAATTCCAATTATTAACTATTTAATGTTGAAACGTACGATGTAACCTTTAACATGTTATATTGCATTTATATAATGTTGTAAGCATTATTATTTATAAGCACAAAATTTAGTTTTTTCCTTAGGGTGCTGCAGTGCTTATGTACAAGCCGCCACTGATCTATATTAACATATTTTACTAGGAGCTTTTAAGAGCACAAGAGTTGTTTGGCGCATCTGTACTCGTACGTGAAAAAATTAGTGCATGGAAAGTAAAAGGTTGGGTACCTCTGGCTTAAAGGAACACACCATTAGAAGTTTTTTTTTTTTCAATGACAATACGATTGCCACTTTTCACTTCACTTAGTTCATCTTTGTTTTTAACAAGCGTAACAACAGTAGTGTGAGGTAAGCTGAGCCTGTGGCCTCTCTCGTTGTTCGACGGATCATCCTCACTAAATTTAACAGCTTTAATCATTGGCATGTGTAAAGTAATAGGTTTACAGGTCTGTTTCACCCTTACTTTGAATTTCATCTACCATTATTAACAACAATACAATAAAATAAAATAAAATAAAATAAAATAATAGTTATAAACAATTTTTAATTCTCAGAGAAACATCCAAAACCCGGAGATGTATTGAGCAACGGTGCCGTAAATAAATCCACTTTACAAACACTGGGCATTTTGTTTCATGACAACGTCATGTCGACAAAAGAATCATATGAGCAGATCGTCCTAAGGCAGGGTATTACAGTATGAGAATGCTACTACTAAAATATATATATGGTTTCAAGGCCATATTCATGGGTGTGCGAACTGTGCGGTGGCACAGGGTCCTGCAAAGCGCAAAAAAATTGAAAAAAAGAAAATCAATTAATTTTTTAAATTATTATATAAATTAATATTGTAATTATTATATAGAAAAATACATGTACGAGGGCTGTTCAATAAGTAATAAGACTACTTTTACTGTCGCGAAACCACTCATCACAATATCGATTTCTTTGGAATAAAGAAATGTTGCTATCTGTATTAACAAAAGAGGTTGATAGATGGCGTATACAGGCTGATGTGCCAGAGTGTCACGTGACTAAACGCAAGCTTGTTTCGGCACGCCTAGGAGGTGCGACCAGTCGTCAAAATGGAAGCGTCCTTGGAACGCACACAAAATTTATGCGATTAAATTTCGTGTGCGTTTGCAAAAATCGGCATCGGACACTTTTAACATGATATGCGAAGCTTTCCACGATGAAGCAATGTCGAGGGCAAGTGTTTTTCGCTGGCATAAAACTTTTAAGGAAGGAAGGCAAAATGTGGAAGATCTTGAACATGAGGGAAGACCTTCAACGTCCATCACAGGGACAATGATCAACACAGCAGCGATTATCGTCAAGGAGGATCGCAGAATTACAGTATGCTAGCTGCATGTTATCCTGAATATTTCTGTGAGAAGTGTTCACTCATTTATGACTGAAATGTGTTTGCGCCCGATGGATTCCCAAACTCTTTACACCGGAGCAAATGCAGCATCGAGTGAATATGTGCACAGAATGGAAAGAAAGACTGGAACAAGAAGGCAACAACTTCTTAAATGTCCGATGCCGATTTTCGCAAACGCAAACAAAATTTAACCGCTCGTAGGTGAGCCGAAACAAGCTTGCGTTTAGTCACGTGACACTCGGGAACATCAGCCCGTATACGCCACCTATCAACCTCTTTTGTTAACAGCAACATTTCTTTATTCCAAAGAAATTAATATTGTGATGAGTGGTTTCGCGATAGTAAAATTAGTCTTATTACTTATTGAACAGCCTAATTTGTTATAGTAAGCGAAATAAGATCGCAGCGCTACAGCGGTAGTATTTGAAACTACTCTAAGATATATAACAATATCGTACAACATAATAGGGAAAAGTGCATTTTAAAACAGCCAGTGTTTTTTAATAATTTTAAGGAGTTTTTTTATTTTAGTTTATGATTTTATGAACAAGTAAGTATATAATACACGTACTGTCATGACAATTTTTTTTATGTGACATTACTTGCAAAACATCTCAAAAATATTCTGTAAACTGGTTTTAGATTATCCGACATCAGAATTTTTCTTCAATAGCAGTTTTCAATCTATATTAGATTTATTTATTTTCTAATATTATCTATTTTAGATATATTTTATTTATCAGGTAAGTAATTTTGTTTTAATTTATGAACTTATTTTATAATTAAATCTATCGTATTTAATTCTAGAGTATGACTAGTCTGAGAGACATTATTATTGAAGAAAATACCCAAGTGGGCATGAAAAATGAAAGCGAAAACAAGAAAAAGAAGCAGCTGAGGAACGTCAAAGAAATTCACTGTTTAAATTTATGAAGTTGAACTCATATATTTGTTCAGATATATCAGTTGATAAAGGGAGTTCTGAAATAACTACAAACAGTTCTTCGGCTTCAACATTAATTAATAATGAGAATTCTGAAATACTCAAAGGAAATGGAGAACATGACGCGTTTGGTCAAACAATGAGTTTTGAAGATCCTAAAACTGAGACACCAGAGGAAGGTGAACTATTTACAATTGATGATCCAGCAACATGTCCCAAAATTTTGAACAACGCGACGCTAACACAAATTGCACAACATGGTCCACCATCTCCTCCGACCGAAAATGATTTTCCAAAAGATGACAACAAGAGGTTTTTCCACAGCTCACTATGCTAGGGCAATTGCAAACGGAGAGAAGCAAAACAGAAGATGGCTTGTATATTCAAACTCTTCCAACTCTATTTTTTGTTTTTGTTGCAAATTATTTTCTTCTGATGATAATTTTTTTTATCTAATAATGACTTTTCTGACTGGTGACATGTAAGTGAAAGATTTTAAGTCTCAAGAACGAAATCCGGTGCTGAAATGCATGTATTCATGGACACGAATGGAATGTAATTTAAAAAAAATCACAATACAATTGATCAGGCAAATCAAAATGTCATAAAATTTGAAGCAGAACAGTTAAGAAATGTTTTAAGATGAAAAATAGCAGCAATTCTTTATTTATCCGAACATAATTTAGCTTTTAGTGGCAATTTTGATATTTTGTATACAGCCCATAATGGTAATTTTTTTGGAATCATAGAATTAATTGCAGAATTTGAGCCACTTTTAAAAGATCATTTAATGCGATGTTAGGGGGGAAAAAATGATAGGTAAGAAACAAAATTCGTATCTATCACCCATTGTGCAAAATGAATTAATTGTTGATATGGGAACCAAAATTCAACAAAATTATTGTAAATATGATATGACAGGCAAAGTACTATTCAATAATTCTCAATTGTACTCCTGATGTTAGTCACCAGGAGCAAATTTCAGTAATTTTTAGAGTTTTACATATATTTGAAGCAGATATTGAAATTCGTGAACACTTTTTGACATTTTTAACAACTAATGACACTACTGGTAAAGGTATATATATGAAAATATAAAATCCCTTTTGAATAAATTAAATCTTAAATTGTCAGATTTCAGAGGACAAGGGTATGATAACGGAGCGAATATGAAAGGAGTATATAAGGGAGTCTGTGCTTACATTTTAAATGAAAACGAAAAGGCATTTTATACTCCTTGTGCCTGTCATAATCAGGGCCGGCTCTACTGCCGGTGGCAGACATGCATTTGCACGGGGTGACAAAGTTGGCATAAACTATACGAAAAAATAAGGGAGAAGGGGCGGCAAAATATGCTACTGCACGGGGCGACCCTGGTCATAATTTAAATTTGATTTTAGGGGATGTCGCAAAATCATCAATTATAGCAATAATTTTTTTAATGTTATACAAAAAATATATACATTATTTGCTGCCTCGACTTCACGTTGGGACATATTAAAGAAATTTGTTAAACAATTAACTCCAAAACCGTTATGTGATACAAGATTGGAATGTAGAATAGAACCAGTTAATGCTGTACGTTTTCAAATTCCAGATTTTTTGAATGCACTAAAAGAATTATTTAAAACTGCATCAGATAATACTATCAAAGTAGAGGTGGTCTCAATATATGAACAAATAGATTCATTTGAGTTTATACTAAGCCTTGTAATTTGGTATGAGCTTTTGTCAAAAGTAATATAGTAAGTAAAGTATTACAAAATGCAAAAATTCCAATAGACGTAGCAACTAAGCATATTAAAGAGTTAGTGCAGTACTTTGAAGAGCAGAGAATATCAGGATTTGATAGCTGTTTTGAGATTGCTAAAGAACTGTCAAATCTATTAGAAACAGAAACTAAATTTAAAGAAAGTCGAATAAGTCGAGGAAAAGCATTTTTTTTTTTATTATGAAACGCCTGATGAATCACACATAGGTGATAACAAAGATAATTTTAGGATAAATTTCTTTTTTGTAATTTTAGATACTTTTAGATTCTAAAAAGAAGATTTGAATTGTATGAAATTCACCGAAAATCATTTGGATTTCTTTATGATATGAAATTAATAAGAACAATGACAGAAAATGAATTAAAATTTTGCTGCAAACAGCTGTATCGAAAATTAAATACAGATATTGATGAATCTGAATTTTACAATGAATTAATTATTTTTAGAAATATTGTTCCAGAAGATGCACCCATTAATATTTTAAAATTCATAATTGCAAATAATTTGTCGGATATTTATCCAAATATTACTATGACATTTAAAATATTATTAAACAATTCAGTTACGGTTGTATTAGAGCAGAAAGGTCATTTTCCACATTAAAATTAATAAAAACCTATTTGCGATCTTCTATGTCTCGAGAACGTTTGTCTTCCCTGGCAATAATATCTATAGAGCATGAAATTGCAAAAAATTTGAATTTTGATAGCGTTATGAATGATTTTATTGATAAGCGCATTAGGTTAAATAAAATTTAATATATTAAGATTTCTTTTAAATCTTATAAGTTGTTATACATATATTTCATTCTTTATAGTAAAAATGGATATTTTTTAATATTTTTATATTATTATTTATATTATTAAATAAATCATTGTTCTGGCGTATTTATATGATAATGTGTACTTACATAATAAAATAATATATCATGTACATACAAACACACTTATTTTTTAACTAATTTTTTCCCTTTACTTAAATTGATGCTAAAGAGCATACTTGTTTATTTATGTGCATTAAGATTTTTCATATTTGATTTAATTAATTAACAAGGTATTCTTTCATTTAAAATTTCCATAAATGTTACTAACTTTCAGGGGCCCCGCAAAATTTAGAAACGGGCCTGTATGGTTTTCTTCTCTTCCCGAGAGGAATGAGCTGACTCAAGAGGTAGTGGGCGACTCAGCAGGCAACTCGAGCTAAAGGTGGATTATGTTCCAAACACTTCGACGCCTTCCAAAAATTAGTTTAATATCTTAAAGCCCGTATTGTATTTTAAGCTGATAAGAACGGATTTCCTTATCAGCATACCAAAGGTTTAAAAATGCTTTTGGAAGGTGGGTTAGGAGCTTGTTCCACCTGTACTACGAAATGCCATGGTATTTTAGTACCTCACTAACCCTAAAAATTTTAAAAACCCTGGCATATATTGTATTACCTTGGCTAATACCCACCACAGGGATCCTTGAGTACCAAATAATGACTAGGACAATATTGCAGAGAGAGTGCATTACAGTAATGAAAATGTTCACTTTACCAGAACGACACCAAACTGAATGCTCGGATAAACACTGATGCATCTCGTCAAAACTGGGTTCCACTCCAACAATAACAAACATGTACATGCTGCATTTATTTGCTATAATTTCTGAACTACTTTTCCAGATAAGCGAAAAAACCATAGTATTAATAAATCGGTAATTTTTTCTGACTTGAAGACAAGTTTTTTTTTTTTTTCATCGAAATTTCAACCGTTAATTCATCTTTACCGATGGTACTAATCTAATCTAATCTAACCTAACCTAACCTTCCCTCACCAACTTATGTTTCTCACCCCTTCTGGCCAGATGCCGATAGAATCGGCAATCCATAGTTGCTTAACCTGTTCTCATAGTCAACATCCCACAGTCCTGAAATCATCTTAGTTATTCGCTTTTCATCCTTTAATATAGACGGTGAAAGGGTTCCCGAAGAATTTCAAATGGAAATAATTAATTTGTAAAGCAACACTGAACTAAGAAATAAGTTTCAAAATGTTACTTTAAATGACTTTTATAAACGTTGCTTTCCAACTGATAAATTTCAATTACTGGCTACCTATTCCAGGCATATAATGAGCTTATTTGGATATGTGTGGACAACTCTTTTCGAAAATGAAAATGTAAAAAAATGATCGTCGAAATCGCCTTGATGACGAACGACTAAAAATTTGTATTAGAGTGGCAATTTCAAACATACCTCCCAATATTGAAAAGCTTGTTGATGAGAGAGAGAGCCAAATACCTCATTAATTAAATTTCAGCAGCTACTTAATTTCTTTTGATTAAAGAGATAATGTATGTATACCTGTGTATATATTGAAAGTGTTACTAATAAAAAGTAAATCAAATAAAAAAAAAACTTTTCATTGTAAATCTATGTCGAAAGTAACAAATTGCACTCCATAAATTAAATTTTTTGATTAATATATTCAAGGATTTAATATTACGTTCGTTGCGGCCCGTATGGAATATTAGGTTTTCAATTGTGGCCCATTGAAGAACAAAGGTTGCTTATCACTGATCTACATGATTTCATGGGGGGGGGGGGGAAGAATTATTGGAAAGCATGAAGACCGCAGAATGACGGATATTACCAGGGAGTTTGGAATCTCAGCGTTGTATCCAGGCTCTGAGCAGCGTTTCAAACCAAACGGGATGTGTTCCAGATGTCTGCTAAGAGGTCACCATCGCTCTACCACGGAGCATGAAGACGGATTTTTGGATATAACAGCAAAACGTAATCAACGCACTACAGCAGGTCAGCTTGCAAGTCGGTTTCATTCAAGCACAGGTATGCGGATATCTCGGCAAACTGTGGCAAGACGTCTGCAACAAGTAGGCGTATACACCCGAAGAATTCGGCTTCCCTTTATTCACAGCTCATCGTAGAGCACATTCTCAGTGGTACTGTGTATATAAAAATTGGACAAGACACCAATGGGCTAATGTACTCTTTACAGATGAGAGTCGTTATCGTCTTTCCGATTCTAGATGACGCTTGATCTGGCGTGAAAGTGACACTGCTTACCGTCGCGAGAATGTTCTTGAAAGGGATAGATACGGCGGTGCTGGGTTCATGGTGGTGGGAGACATTATGCTTAATGGACGCATCGAGCTAGAAGTGCTGAAAAAAGGGACTATGACTGGTGAACGACATTGCAACGAAGTTTTTCAACGTGATATTCGAATGTTCCGTGGTGCTGTAGGCGAAGAATTCATTTTTATGGGTGTCAATGCCCACCACATCGTACATGAGCAGTGCAGATACTTCTGGAAATCAAGGATATTAATCTAATCGAGTGGCTATCTAATAATAATAATAATAATATATACACCACACTTGTATAACACTTCCTTTTTTATTTCAGGGATTATTGGAAATATTTGTGAAGATTGTTGCGGTTTGTATTTTATTATTAATAAAACAAAACTTCTAGATGGCCACGGCCACACTTATCTCTGTTCCCGAAATGTCTAAAAAGGCCATGGGAATTGTATTTAATAACAACCATCATTTGAACGTAATTTATTCTTTATACGTCATCTTAGTGCAACGAACTTCAAGAAAGCTTACGTTGCATCGAGTAAAAGACGCCAAATTTACATTTTGCGCCTATGTATTTTTAATTTTGTTCAAGTTCGACATACATAATTTTGATTCTTGTTTCGTTTTTGCTGCCTCATTAAGTTATCGCCTGGTGAAGGTTCACATGAGCCCCGGTCCGTCCAAGGATTTAACCAACATCCTCCAGCTATATGGCTATCTTCGCAAATCTCTCATTTAAAAAATAAATAAAAAGTGAAAAATTGCCATCTTCATATGGGACCTTTTTGTTTAGTATTGGAGTGTCTTTAAATAATTGCTTTTCTGTACTGATGTACAAATTTATGTGAAACACTCATTAATACTCAAAGCAAAAGGCGCAACATATAATTAAAGTATTTAAAAATAAATATTAAATAATAATATAATAAAGATTTATATATATATATTAAAAAAACAACTATGGTAACATAAAACACCTGATTTATACAAACGCATATTTCTGCCAAACTGCTTGTACTGAGACATTAATATTTTCGTATAAAGCAGACAATAAAAACTGAAAAATCATATAGCGTTGAATATCAGAACTCTTCCATTTCCAGTAAATTAAATAAAGATTAATATGATACTGGGAAATAGTGGCTATTACGCATATTTTTATTTCCTCGCGAGTCCAAATTTCAGAAATCACTCATATAAAACAACCAATAAATTACTTTCTTCCAATATCCAATTTCCTGCTTTGTGGAACTGTGCCAGAATAAAGAGAAGCGTTTATTGCTCATTTCACTAACACACCTGCACGACCACGTAATCTCTTTATTACCAGGAACTGAGTGTTCTTTTCCTTCCCTCCCTATTTGTGTTGAAGTGTCCTGCTCTCATTAAAACGTGTAAATAGAACATAAAGAATGGTTCAAGCAGTACAAAAAAGAATCCAGTTACTGATTTATTTCATGATTTCAAAATATGGTAGTATGTTATTATGTAATTCAAAGTTAGAGAAACAGAAATAGATTTTGTTTGGCGTAGAGCAGCGTTTCTCAAAGTGTGGTACGCGTACCCCCCCCCTCAGGGGTGCGCGAAAGGTCGTTAGGAGATACGTGGCAATTTTCGGCTATGCATAATTAAAGGAGTCATTATATTTTTCAACAAACAGTGCAATTAGAGAAAGCCGGGATAAAACGTAACTAATGAATCACATCTCCTCTCCAACAGAAACTGCTGTATAGACCAAGCAAAAGCATATGTTGCTGGTGGAACATATGGTTTTGCTTGACACCACCCCCGTCGTTAACGTGTTAAAACTAAGAAATATATAGTGAATATGTTTCGGATATTATGGAATTCGGTTGAAGGGAATTAGCATTTCAACTCAACTGTTGAAATGCTAAATTTGTCTTTGGTTCGCGAGATCTTTTGTCAATACCGCATCAATCATATGCAGTTCTTCGTTGCTCTACATATCTCAAGTCTTGTAAATTACTGGTAATTTTTGCTTGAAATAATGGGAAAGAAGATGACGCTATTTGGGTAGATGACTTTGACGATGCACACAAAAAAAACTGTTCTCGATGCCAAAAGTAATGATAGCGAGTAGACGCTTCTTGGTAAGTCGCACCGTTTTCAGTTTTTTTTCTGAAAACTTTAGTTTCCGAAAATTCCCGCACGTATCTCGCAACACGATTTCTTAGCTTTCATTTTGGGAAAAAAGTTAGTTATATTCCAGTAAATACAGTATATATATTTTTTTTAGCTTTCAAATTCTTACGTATGGATCATTGGTTAAAGACTGGATTTATAAAACGCACAAGCGAGAGCAATATAGCAAATACAAGTAGCTGTAAGCAACAAGAAAACGTTGATATTGCATCTGGATCAAATGAATGATAAGAGTGTGTTGTCTGACATCTCTAGAGAACCAAAATTAAAAAATAAATTATATATTTTGTTTACATGAACATATAAATTCAAATAAAATAGATATTTAATTTTAATTAATATTTTAAATTAATTTATTAATTTTAATTAATACATTTTTTAAATTAATTAATTAGGGGTACTTGGTAATAATGAAAATTTAAGAAGGGGCACGCGGATATCTGAAGTTTGACAAACACTGGCCTAGGGCATAGAAGCTATGAAAATTTGTGACAAAGCTTCAATACTCCGAAAGTTTCGATATAAGTGTGTCATCATCAAGAATGACTCGTAAATCATAAAAAGAATTTCTTCGATTTTTTATTTTTTTTATTGTTCCAGTTCGTACTGCCATTAAATCGTTTTATCGGAACTGTGGGGGAAAAGTTGACTTTCTTAGATTTTGCATAATATCACATCATTCTTTTAGAAGCAGAAAGATGTATTCTAAAAAGAATACTTAAAACAAAAATCAAAGTAAACAAACAGCAATATGAAGTTTTGTGAAAATATGAAATACTACGAATATTGCACATTAGAATAAGATTTTTATTTTTATTTTTATGAGAGACCAAATAAGAGAATAGACGTGGATGAGACGGAGTTCAATAGCATGGGCATTTCGCAGCATATTAAAGTTATTGAATTCCAGCTCATCCACGTCTATTCTCTTATTTGTTCTCTCCCAGTATCAGGTATTTCATTTCATTTACCCATGGATGGTATACACTAACAAAATAGTGCAATAATTCAACTACTATTTCTACTGTAGTTATTGAAGATTATTTTTCACTTGGTTAGACTATAATAAATTTAGTTTAATCCTTTATCCAAGTGTAAGCAAACAAAGTTTGCGCCTGAAAATATTTTCAGTACTGAGGTAAGGTAGTAACATCCCCGGGCAACTCGCAGCAAAGGTGGATCAAGCTCTCATCACTCCTTGTCTCAGTATCTTCCATAATGCAAAGCACATCTCCTTGCGGGCATGTATACACATGTCCGCAAGGAGATGTGCTTTGCATTATGGAAGATACTGAGACAAGGAGTGATGAGAGCTTGATCCACCTTTGATACACATGTCCGCAAGGAGATGTGTATACATGTCCGCAAGGAGATGTGCTTTGCATTATGGAAGATACTGAGACAAGGAGTGATGAGAGCTTGATCCACCTTTGATACACATGTCCGCAAGGAGATGTGCTTTGCATTATGGAAGATACTGAGACAAGGAGTGATGAGAGCTTGATCCACCTTTGCTGCGAGTTACCCTGTGTTGTACTACCTTACCTCAGTACTGAAAATATTTTCAGGCGCAAACTTTGTTTGCTTACACTTGGATAAAGGATTAAACTAAATTTATTAGTCTAACCAAGTGAAAAATAATCTTCAACATCTTTCTCTAAATCCAGAGCAATTTAATTATAAGGTGGCACACCTTTTGGCAACTCCTATAGGTAAAGATAACCTCCATTGCTTCTACCTTGGTATCTCCACTTCTGGACCAGGCTCCGACTGACGAGACCTCAATAAAGGTCGAAACCGGCCTGGGTAGTGGCCCTTCCCTTAATGCATAACAGTATACTGAGACAAGGAGTGACGAGAGCTTGATCCACCTTTGCTGCGAGTTGCCCTGTGTTGTACTACCTTACCTCAGTACTGAAAATATTTTCAGGCGCAAACTTTGTTTGCTCACACTTGGATAAAGGATTAAACTAAATTTATTATATCTACTGTAGTTACTTTCCATGTCACCTGCTTTCTCAAAATTATTGTTCCATAATATTTCTCTTCATATTTGGGACATAACTAAAGAACTTCCTAGGATTTCCTTTACTTTATCAGCTGGTTTATTTTATAATCCGATTTTGCACGTTTGCCCAAAAGAGGACGGGCCGCTTCAGTGGCGCACCCAGAGGGGAGGCCAAGGGGCCCGAGCACCCCCCAAAGAAAAGGAAAAAACACTAGAAAAATTTCCAAAAATCTTTTCCTAATTAAAATTCATTTTTTTTAAATTTATGTTGTGTGCTACTTATGAATTAGCGATCACTGCAGATGCTCAGTTATAGGTCGTATGCGATGTGTAGTGTGTATTCACAAAACGTCTACTCAACTCGGGCCCCCCCCCAAAGGTTAAATCCTGAGCGCTCGGCCCTCTCCAAGGTTAAATCCTGAGTGCGCCACTGGTCCGCTTAATAGCTAACACCTCTCGCACAATTTATCGTGATTACTTTCCATTAAAGTAATTCTACTGGTATTTTCATGAGGTCACATCTTCTTTTCAATATCAATACACAATTAAGCTTTAAACATCTTGAACTAACATCTCATCTTCCTACTGACATTTCATTCTACCTACTTCTCTTCATTGAAACACCCTTTTCCCTTGAGATCTTTCTCAAGGACTATGACCTTCGCGTGTATTCCTTCTTTCTCCCTAACCGCTTACCAATACAAGGCGCTGCTGTGCATAGGTTTTTGCAACTGTCGGGTATGGAATAGAATTTTTTTAAAAAAAATAATAACATAAACAAAACAGAGGACTGGATGAGATATCAGTGCGAATGTTAAAAGAATGAAAATTAAACTGGCATACTTCATGTAGTTATTTACATTTAAATTTCTGAGCAGAGCCAAAAGTATGTCAAGAAGTTACGATAGTTCTATCGAAGACAGCAAATTATAGCCTGTTAGTTTTTCCTAAAAATTGATTAGAACCACAATAAATTACAATTTAAGTTATAATAAATTGCAACTGATTTGAAGAGGAGTAACGAGTATATGATTGTATTATTGGACTTTGCAAAAATTCTGAAAGATTATCACAATATAGGTTATTTACATAAATTAAAGTAGCTAGTAACGACATACAGGCAGCTGTCTGCAAGTATCAAATAAAACAGTGTATAAAGAAAAGAGTAGATGGGAATGAAGCCATCTAAACATTTGCTTCTGGACTAATTACCCTGTTGTTTGTGTTTTACATTGGTGGGGACTCGCATGAGGAGATTAAGGAAGCTAGCAATCTGGGTGTGATACTGGACAGAGAGTTGAAATTCAGGGGATATAATGCAAATATGATAGAAAAACGCAAGTTTTCTCTAGTCTTTAAAACTGATAAGTTTAGAAAGGAATAAAGAAGATATGGTTCCTCTTGATCTCGTATCTGGGCTAGTGTGTGCAGTGATTGTTTTTATTTGAAGATGTGTTATTTAATTTATTTATTCGTATGGGTTTTCTCCCCCCCCCTCGTCCGTCCCGTAGGACGGGGGGGGAGAAACCCTCCTTAAACTCCTGACTTCAACCCTCCTAATGAGGGATTAAGTATGTATCCGTGTGTTCACGGGCCGGTTTGCTTGTTCTGAGGGACCAAAAACCCGAGTTTCCGGGTGAAAAAAAACCCTCTACATCTGAACGAGACCGGCTAACTGAACTTCACTCAAAAGTGAGTGGAACCTATTGCTTGAAGAGCTAGGGAGTGGCCGGATGACGAATGGCTTCAAATGGAAACATAATAAGCTCTGTATGAGAGTATGCATTCCAGAGATCTATTAATAAAATTTGGCAGTTACATAGATATTTAATTACTGTCGTGTACGGAGGTTTGAAGATCTGTGATACTTTGTGACAGATGTATAAAGCCAAGGGGGGGGGGGGATACTTGCATTACTCTCGATCGATGTTTTAGTTATTACATATGAAATTCCAAGAATTATTATTATTATTATTAATTGACACCTCCAGGGAGTCCACAAAGACTCATCGAGGGAGAGTTTGCCAACAGCATCGACCGATTGATCCATTCCAACTACTAACCACGCTCAAACTTGTTTAACTTTTTGCGTGAGCCATTAGTAGCAAAGGCTCTACCAATCGACCAACCTTTATGATAATAACCACTTGATGCAGAGACTGTGGGGAGAAGTTCGCGAGAAGGCGAAGTGGCATTATTATTACGTTACCCCTCCAGGGAGTCCAAAGACTTATCGAGGGGGGGCACCACTCTATAACTCTCCGCCTCCACCACTCAATACACCAATCACAACGTACCGCAACTACACCACCGCCACTAGTATTTTCACAGACAACTACAAACATCCATGCCTAAGGCGGGATTCGAACCCGCAGCCTTTTGGCTGGAGAGTGGGTACGCTAACCACTCGGCCAACTAGGCCGGCTAGATAATAATTACTTCAAAAAATACGTCCACAATTACTTTCTAATGTCCATCAAGACATCAATTTTCGCACAAAAAGTTGAGTACTACGCTGTTGTTGAGCTTTGAAATTACGACTAAAGCAATCTACTCGATTATCATAGTCTAGCATTATGAGCATTAATAACATGTGTTCTCTGGTCGGTTTGTCTGTTCTGAGTTAAAAAAAAAAAAAGTTCCTGGGAAGAAATTCTACCACCTCCACATAACACACCATCAAGTGAAAAGTCCATATAAAGTTGTAGGTCTATATTGACCGAGCCACGGAAGATGAAAAAGTAAACATTCACAGCAGCAATCAAAAGGAAATTTAACAGTGGATGGATGGGAATTTCCAAAAACTGGTTTAAACAAATCTGCTTCATTTAATGATTAAATAAACAGCCTTTGCTTCTTCACTGCATCTTTGAGAAAATTAGGGATTCTCTTTCTTGATATAATCGTTAACATTACTAAAGGTTGTAGAACAATTACTATACATCAGTTGTAATTTTAGGAAATGTAGTTATCAAGCGTTCTTCACAAACTTTATGTACACAAACGTCATGTAGTTGAAACTTTCCCTTTAAGCGTGACACCATCACGAAAATACACTTGTGTGTAATTCGTTTTTTATTATTCACGTACACTGTAGCATTTTTTGTGAATAATTACTAGCAAACAACAATATGATCTTTGTTTTTGTATGAAATATAACTCTTCTATAATGAATCAGCATTTTTTTTTTTTTTTGCTTGTTTGTTCCTTTAATACATACGACGTATATTTAACAAGCATGTATGGCAGTCTCTATATGCAATTCCAGACATTTTATGATAGCATCTTCACTTTTATAGCATCAACAATTAAATAACACAAAGCAAAAATTTAAGATAAATTAGTACGCCATTTTAATGACGTTAATCTACAGGTACAGCACTATCACTAGTGGAAACAATGCTGCATTCACCTATCTCACTTGCTACTCATTCTTTGCTCTCCTAAATGACTACCAACACGCAAACCAAAAGAGCTGCTTTCTATTCACTGGGTTTGCCCATATTTATATCTTGTTAACAGGCGAAACCTAAAAATAGAAAATAGCTGCTATAACCTTCATTCAAATTCAACCCAGCTGGAAGGCCCAATTTTCATCTTAGTCACCAAATGCATGGTAGTAATTCGGTCATAAAAATGTTTATTAATCCTACTCATGAACAAGCTGATATCATATTTAGTATCGTGAACGAGTTGAGAATTAAACAGATAAACAAATACATTGAGGAAAAGAGTTATTTAAATGGACGTACAACTAGAAACCGCACTTGGATGCATTTTTTCCCCTCAGTGTTTTCGCTCAACCAACATAAATTAAATACCTCAATAAACCGAAGTGTTCTTTGTTTGTTTCACTAGCTCACCCCTCAAACCTTCACATTCTGATGATTTTGGTCATTTAGCAAGTCATTTGACCCAATTTGTAAATGAAGGATACGAGTTCCATACTTAAAATGCAAGGCCATATTTAAACCACATCCTATTCAGCAGCAGCACATAAACCAATGGGAAGACTGGTTAAAAGGAGGTTCGAACTGTGAAACAATGTATCAAACTATTTCATCAACTAAATACAACACTGAATTATGATATTAATAAAAATAAAGCAGCTAATTTCTTATAGAAATTATGGTAAAAAGAAAACGAGTTTTTAATAAGCATACGTGAGAAGAACATTTTAATCCAATAATAGCAACTTGTTACCGACATCGAAATGTTAGGAGTTTCCTGATACGAATTTTCAGGTGAAACTTAAAAAACTCTGTAAATCTCCACAACGGACTACGTCTGTTATGAAAACTTTCTGGAACAAATCTTCAGCTTCATTCCCACTCAATTGGGATCGCTGCAGCGGTTCAAGTTCAACCTCCTCCATCCAATTCTGTCTTAAGGTCATGTTCTCCTCTAATCCAAGATCTTGGAGGTCCTTCTTAAGCTATCCAGTCATTGCTGTTTAGGTCTCCCCTTACTTCTTTTCCCGGATAGCTTTCTTTCCATCACTTTTCTTCCAACACAGTTTTCGTCTAGCCGAATAACAAGACCAAATCACCTCAGCTTTGACTCCCTAATCTTCTCAAATACTTGGGTTACCTTCATTGTCCCCGGATCGGTTGTGATCCGGGGACAATGAGGTTGTGATCTTATTCAATCTTGCTATACCATCGCAAGGCTCAGCATTCTCATTTCAGATACGTCTATTCTTTTCTCCCATCTCTTGGTCATCTGCCAGGTCTCACCGTTATCAGTGCTTGTCTTACTACCATTCTGCAGATTTTTCCTTTTAACTAGTTAGACACTTTTGTATCATACAAGATACCCAGAACCTTCTTCCAGCAAGATGATCCACCCTTATCGGATCCTCTTACTGAGTTCTGAGTCCAAGTATTCATCACTTTGGACACATGATCCTAGGTATCTGAACGTATATAGTTATGGCATACCTGTACCCTGTAATGTTATATTCCCTGCTGCTTTACTACAACACTATTCTTATTTTTACTGGTTTTCAAGTCACTATCTTCCAAATCTTTCCTCCACTGTTTAAATCTTTCTTCTACTTCCTACTCACGTTTTTTTTTTTTTTTTTTTTGCAAATAACTACATCATCAGCAAACATCACGTCAGGGTGATTCAGTTCTTACTGTCTATGTTAACATATCAAAGAATATGACAAATAAGGAGCTCTAAACTGACCCATGATGAACCCCCACTTTTACTGGGAATGCCTGTAGTTCCTGTTCCACATCTCACCCCTGTTTTGTTAGTCACACGTCTTGTGCAAGATGTATGTACATTTCTGGGATCATTTTCTTCCTCATGCTTCTCCATATCTCTTTTCTTCGGACTGTATTAATTGCCTTTTCCAAATCAATGAAGACTTAGGTGTTTCGTGTTGCTCCCTTGGTACCTTTCTACGAGTTGTCTTAGAGTGAAGAGGGTGTCAGTTGTCCCCAGGCCGGGCACAAACCCTAATTGCTCTTCTAATTGACAACAAGTGTCTCATCTCTTTTAAATAACTCTGCCATATCTTCATAGTGTGACTCATGAGTTTAATTCCTCTGTAGTTATTGCAGGGCTGGATATCATCTTTGTTCTTATATACAAAATCCAGTATACTTCCTCGCTTTCTCCATTACTCCAGATTTTCAATGATTCTAGTTAAGGCATCCGTTAATACAGCCACGCCGAGTTCACTAGACATTTCCATACTTCTATGATGATGTTATCAGGTCCACCTACCTTCCCGTTTTTCACCTTTTTTTAGTGCTTCTTCCGCTACTATTCTTGTTATGTTAGGAATTGGCCTACTTACTGGTTCTCCTGCATCCTTTTGTGTACTTCTAGTTACTTGATTAATTTCTCAAAATACTCTTGCCATCTATGGAGCCCATCAATTTCTTCATATGGTATAGTACATTCTCGTTTGATATATATCTTTACTTTTCTGCTTCAGCTTCTTGCTACTGCTCTTTGCCCTTTTCTTTGTTTCTCTATATCTATTTAACTGTTTTCGTCACCTACTTTGTCCCAGTTCTGCTTGGCCATTTTTCTTGTCCATACACATTTGCACCCCGTCGTTCCACCACGTTTCCTTATCCACTTTCACATTTCCTGTTGTTTGGCCTAACGCCTCTTCTCCAATATGACGGATGTTTACCATTTGGTTTTCCCACTTCCATCTCCTATTGGTTGTACATTGGTTGTATCTTTTTGATAACTTGAGAGATTTTCTTTCAGCTTATTTTGAGGATCATTTCACTTACTTCTGTTTTACGTCATTTATTTCCACTTGGCAGAGCAGGAGCCTGTGCTGTTCTGCCACTGCAGTTACTGATATTACCTCACAACGACTTATCTCCTTCATATGTTCTCTTCTGCAAAGTATGTAGCCTACCTGGTAGTACCTCTCCCCTACAGCTATATTTGTGTGCTGTGGTTTGGTGTTCAATATAGCAAGATTCCTGCCATTGCAAAATCAACAAGCCTATCACCAATGTTCCTTGCATCAACTCCATATTTCCATTGTCTCTTTACCTTCATTACTTTGGCCGACATGAGCATCAAATCTGTTCTCTACTTTGTATTGATAATATGCCAACCTTCTCCGCTGCATCAAATCTGAAGCCTCTAGGATTCTTCCAGTGAGAGAACCCACATTCAGATATGTGAGGCCCTTTTGGACTTTGGTTACCTCACTCCTCCTCTGAACTATCTTCAGGGGGACCAGACGAAGCTCACACACGTCACTTTGAAGTCCCATTCACTTTGAGGTTTGTGTGCATTTAGATGACCTCGCGAAGTTTTATGGCCACATGCTCTTGCTGAAGCTAGGCTTACAGGAATTTAGTTTCTGGAACAAGGCATGAGTATGATGAAGGAATATCTGAATAAAGCCTACTTGAATAATGTGCCCTCATGTGCATTGAGATATGTAATCACAATTGAGATAAGTGATTAGGTTTTTAATGCACTAGTATCGCTATGGAACACTTTAGACATGCTATTCTGAGAGGTAAACGGGTTTCCTGCTTGTTGCTTGGTAGGTTTGCCTAATAAGCTGACAATTTAATGTCTAGCAGAATGCATAGACATTAGACAAGTCTGAAGTAATTTATAATTTTTATAATTGGCCGTGAAAAAGAAAAAAAAAAAAAGTACGTCATTTACCAGACACGATGGCAACTTCGAAAACCTGAAAATTCGTAGAACTACTCAAGAAATACGTTTACCAGTCAATTAGAGAATGATGAATTTAACGTTACTGTTACTATAGCGTGGCCAATACACGTTTTTGTAAAATATGGAGTACACATACTTTCAATGCTGATATCGTGATCAACATACGAATGTCATATCTGAAAGTGTAGAATGCAACTGCCTTTGTTAGCTTTTATTTTGAGCATTATTTGTATTTCCATTAACTGCGAGTTAATATCGTATACCTTTTAATGCATTTAGACATAAATTTGTTTTAAAAAAATAGAACACTATATCTCAGTCACTTTTTCAATCATTTTTTAAAATCAATACCAGGATAAAATCAAATAATTACGGATTATTAATGGCTATCACAGAAAAAGCGGAGCTCATGCAGTATCTATAGGAGTAGGAAAATTTAGGGAGAAATATACCATGAAGACTTCATTATTCAAGATAATTCATGAAGGTCTAATCAACAAATTTCTAGCAAGAAATTTCCTCTTCTTATGACTTCCTATATGTGATTCTTTTTGATTAGTTACTGTATCTGTACTAATTCGAGGCGAAATATATAATACTGAGACTAATTTTATAACAGTAATCTTCAATGATGTGCTTTCTTTTGCTTTTTTCTTCTCCATAATCATCATGGTCTTGACTATTCAATAAATATGCACGTAAATTTTTTCTCTGCTTATTATCAATCGATTAGTTTGAAGTGAGTGAAAAAAATACCATATCTGAATTCCAAATATATTCGGCCTATCAATATAAAAATGATACTATTTGAGTTAAGAGAACTGTGTAACTAAGGGTTCTGTTTACAGAGTATTACAATATGATTAATTACAATCGGACTTAGAGAAAGAAAAAATAAAGCAAAATGTACTTTTTATTCGTAAAAATAAAACTGATTGCAATAACCAAATCCCTTTATTTCTTTAAAATTGCTATTCTGTTGCCTTTACTCCTCTTCATATATTTCTGTTGAAGAGGAAAGGGATTTATATCTTTTGTACTTTGCTTTAACTGCCCCAATTTATACTTTTTATGGTATTATTATTAATACGCACACGTAACAAGTTCAGGGGTCGTTGGTTTAGCAATACAACCGCTTTTTAATACTTTTCTGCTAACGAAGATCTGTAAGCACCGCATGACATTTATTTTCAACGCTGTTTAAATCAAAGATATATTTAATGCATTTTAAGATGTATTTTAAATTTAATATCATGTCTTCTCATTCCAAATATTCATAATCAACAGAGAAGATCAATTATATTATGAATCTTGACTATCAAAGGGCAAAAGCTTTCAGGGTGCGTTGTGGCAATGTATATAATCCCCTATATATGAGAGATATGAAGGTTTTGGAAATACACTGCAGCGGCATGGTTGATGGTGGGGTACAAAAATTTGGTCCGCATTATAAATGAACCTTAAAACATGTTTCATATCATCCAGAATCTCTATCTTGAACAGAACCAGATCTCTACAACTGTGGGAAAAAAAGAAAAAAAAAAACTTCGTACTCTACAAATCCCTCATCCTCTAAATACACCCTGAATTAGGATGTTCTATTATGCTTAACCGCTGCACTCTCTTAAACTTCCAATTGTCCACAATAGCTTTCTTAATTCTTTCACCCTTCGATAAAGTTAACCTGTCTCATTACTCTCCACATAGTTCTTGTCCTTGTGTGTAGCGTAACTGCAAATGTTTTATCCTTCCTTCCAAATACAAGCTTTGGCGTCTTTTAAAAAACCCCACCCACCTACTCAGCGAGCATTAGCTGAGTCCATCACCCGCACATACAATGCGGAATCCCAGGATAATAATTACATCACGGATCTCTAGCTTTCCACATACCATTTTCAAGATAGTTTGTGAGGATGGTATCCGGAATATCACAGACAGTAAGTGTATGCCGCAGTCATATGCACTGAATTACTATAAGGACGGCGGGTGCGAGTGCACAGATGCAATATATCAACAGATGTACAAATACTGAACGAGAATGTACGAGAGGCGTATCGAGAAAATATAAATTTACAATAAAATTTGCAAGACGTTTGGAAATTCGAGTCTCTCATAAAATGAAGTAGATTCAGACTAACCAACAAGTTATGGGATCGAATCCGACCCTAGGCATGGATGTTTGTGATTGTTTTTAGCTGGGGGGGGGGGGTCCATCATCCGCACATACAATGCGGAATCCCAGAATAATAATTACATCATGGATCTCTAGCTTTCCACATACCATCTTTTATAAAAAAAAAAAATTTAATAAAAATTTTTATGAAAACAATATTTTATAAATATTTGATAATAAATAATATATATATATACAGGGTGTTCGGGATAAATTTGACATATTTATAATTAATTATATTTTCCCGTAAGTTACATGTATTAACACACACTTCTCTTCATTTAAAAGTTTGGACCCTTCTTCATTCATATACAAGATGTCAGAAAGGATGGATAGCTGGAACCCACCTGAATCATGGAAGAGAATAACTTGTATCATGATGATTCGTGCCCGCCATCAAAATAAGGATATTACGACTGCTGCCCAATGCTCCCTGAATACAGTAAAAACAATCAGGCATGAACTAGAGACTTGCAATGGTGACTACGAGGATGTAGCAAGAAGAAAGATCCCTAGCAGACGATCTGATTGCGTTCGTACAGCAGAATTCCTCGCAAATCTGCAGGAACAGGTGTTGAAGAACCCTGGCATTGGAATTCGGGCTTTGTTCGTGGAGTTGCTAACTGTAGTCAAGCCCTGGATAACAAGGGTAGCCAATGGTAGGCCGTATGTATGGCAGCAGGATTCGGCCCCTTGCCACACCTCTGGGAAAAGTCAAAAATGGTTGTCTGAAAATTTCTACGACTTCACCAGTCCAAATGTTTGGCCTCCAAACTCCCCAGACCTTAACCCCATGGATTATTTTGTATGGGGCGCAGTTGAAAAAGACACCAATCGCACTTCCAGTAATACAAAAGCCCAGTTAATGGATAAAATTAAAACAGTTTTTGCGGCCCTTCCCAGGGAGACTGTAGCATCAGCTTGTTCGAGGTTCCGAAGCAGAATTGAAGCTGTGATCGATGCTAATGGTGGTTATTTTGAGTAAATCTTGTTGATAGTATTGTAATTAACTCTGCCTGTAATGTTTTTTTGTCAATTCATTAAATTTAATAGATACAAAGAAGATTTTCTTTTTCCTTACGAAACTGTCAAATTTATCCCGAACACCCTGTATATATTTCTTCTTTCCCTCCTCTTTTACCACGCGGTTTCGATGATTTTCTATTCATTTAACCGAGACCGTCTCGAAGATAAGGTGGTTAGCCCTATTTCTCTAATATATATATATATATATATATATAAAGACAGTCAACAATACTCTTAGCCCACCCACGGCTCAAAATGTACTATAGGTTTGCAAATAACCTTTCGTGGGTGGGAGCAACAAAGAAAACAGTTTTAAAAAAATCGGTAAAATATATGGGCCTAAATATCGACAATCACCTGAAATGAACTCCATTGTCTCAATTTTTAACAAACAAGTTGAGGTTCGTAATTAATATAATACATTATGTAAAAAAATCAGTGCAGCATTTTTAAGATGCTTATGCTATTCATGGATAAATTCTTCAGTGCAATGTAGTATTAACTGTTGCGTAGATTATACGACAATCTGCAGTTAAATAGGTTATCATCTGGTTACCACTAAGTTAAACGCACTTCATCCTAGGATCCAGTTTACCCTAGAAGTAGAATGAAATAAGCAGTTAGCCTTTTTAGATCTTTTAATTCTTCATCAACCAGATGATAACTTGCATTTCTCAGTTTATAGAAAGAAGACTCATACAGGCCATTATATCCATGCTGAATCTCATCACCATCCCAGTCAAAAGGCAGGAACTATTAAAACACTGGTTCATCGGGCCAACTCCTTTTGTTCTTCAGACGATCTTTTACAGAAATAACTGCAATATTTAACTTCTTCCTTTCTATTTAATAGTTATAAGAATTGCTTTATTAAAAGAGCTTTGAGTAGTTTTAATATGTCTTCCTCTTCAAATACAGAAGAAATAACGCGCATTCCTATCCTTTATGTACAAGGCATTAGTGAGCGTATAGCAAGTTTTAAAACCACTGAATATTTTTGTTGCCTTTCGGCCGTTTAGAAAAATCTCCACCTTTCTCACTTCTCCTAAGGACACGCTTTCACATCTTAATTATCCAGGTGTGTACCAGATTCCGTGCTCTTGTGGATTATCTTATTTCGGACAAACAGGAAGATCTGCCTCTATTCGGCTAGAAGAACACCAATCTTATATTGAATACTTTAAACCTGAAAAGTCTGGACTTGCAGAACATACCATCTTCACTAGACATAGAGTTCATTGGAGAAAGACAAGAGTCCTTCACAAAAGTCGGTTCCTCATGGAAAGCCTTTATAAAGAAACATGTGAAACTTTATTCATTCTCCTAACTTAAACAGATCCGACGGTTTACGTCTATCCTCTTTATGGGAGATAGTACTTTATAAATCAGCTAATCTTTCCTAACTTTTTATTGTATACATACATACATACATATATATATATATATATATATATATATAATATTTTTTTTTTTTAGGAAATTTATTAACCGTTTTAGTTATCTTACACCAGCTACTTAAATGGCGCTTTTTGGAATTGCCAGTTATTGTTTAATTTGAGCTCAAAATGTACTGAAGATGCCTGTGACACACAGGCGAAAATTATACTATTAAATAATCTTTGTGCGTGAGTTTTCCGTTATTAATTTTGTATCTATTATTACTTGTATTGCTATAATACCTGTGTTACACCACTGCTGTATTATACTATGATACAGATGATATCATCTGTATCACTTTCTTTTTCTCCATCTTTCGCCTTAGGTCTCAAACCTATTTTGACAATGTTTATTATAACCTATCCTCCAACGATAATCCATCTTCCCACCGTTTCCGCTGTCTTCCAACTAGTCTTCTAGTATTCGGTTTCTATTTGCTATTCTTTTTTTCCTCTTTGTTCTCCATTCATTCATTCAATGGTTGTAAGGCACACTTTTTTGATATTTCTTTATTTCTGATTTTATCAAATGGTTTTTCCGTTTTTTGCAATTTTCCTAAGAGTTTTAATTTCTGTAGTAGTGCTTAACCCGTTTCACCTCGCGCATAATTTAAAACTGATCTCTATATATACATATCTGTCTTGGTTGCAATTTCTAGCTTTTCATATTTTATTTTTCAAAATTAGCCTGTTTAAACACCTAGAAATCTTGTTTGCCTTAAATGCTTGCTATAGTATTCTTCACTTTTCTGTTTGTAAATTATCTTCTGTGCATACTATCATTACTTTATTTGCAAAGCATTTATTACGAGTATATTCATTCAACTTATCCTCTCCTTCATCTTTATTTATTTACTTTTAATTTTCTCACACACACACACACACACAACAACAACAACACCAGAATGTTCATCACAGTAATTGCACACATTTTAAATAACCTATCCTCCAACGATAATAACTATCTTTCTTAAAGTTACATAAATTCAGTAAAAATAGAATTTCGTATATTTGTTCTCAATTAATATTTTATTAAAACCTCTAATAAAGCCTGGTTTCGCCAAGTGCAGCAACTCTTGCTTTTTTTTATTGACCCGAAACAACTTATAAGCGTCAATAAATCTCCTCTCCTCCTGTTACATATAAATTCATCACATTACACCTAACCGATTCTCATAACCATCACGATACAATCCTCTTCAGGTACTTTGTCATTCTTCTCTGAATACCCTTGATTTTCTTGACATTCATCAGAAAACTTGACGAGTAAAGCTGGAGGACATACTCCAATATTGGCTTGCCTAGAGACATATCGTTATCATAATTTCCTTAATCCTATAAGAAGTTTAGCAGACAGAGAAAATTTTAGTCTTAATATTCGAATCGAAACCATTCATGAATATATCAAACAAGGGTCCTAACATAGAACTTCGTGGTATCTTCCTAACAATTAGGCTCTTTGAAGGCACTTTTCTATAACTACTTCCTATTGTCTATCAAACAACCAATTTCCTGTTCATCTCACTAATTCATAATCAGTAACTATCTTTTAATCAGTAGGTTTCTATGTAGAGCGATATCAGAGCACTGTTTTTACTAAAATCCAAATGAATTGCATCATAGCCATTGCCTTTTCTACTTTCCTCATGACTATCACAAAAAGTAAGTACATCGTAACTGATCTCCATTTTAGCAAAACCATCAAGAATATCATGGATAGGATACCTAATTATTTTTTCTATTATTTTATCCATATCACTAAGATTATTTACTGATCAATATTTCGTCATGTTACACAATGAATTACCTTTATGAATAGAATAACCTTGCAAATTTCCAGTCAGAAGATATTATTCCCAATCTTAGTGATTCGCTGAGGATAATTAAAAGTGAACTGATTAACCGTCAGACACATCGAACAAATATCCCTACCTCCAACTTTATCGACTGCCAAGTGATTGAAGATATTCACTGAATATAAGGTTATTGGTTGTTGCACTGAAGATGCAATCAATTTTAATAAGAAGTAATGTAATGTTAATAAGAGGGAATTCTTATTAACATTACTTTTTATTCAATCCTAGTATAAATGTTTACGATATTTCTTAACGCAACCGCTTTAGTGTAACCTTTACTTGTTAGCTACATCAGTGAAGCTTATATAGTTTAAATTACTATCAATCATCATCAATTTTAATTCTAAGTTAGTAGTAGGTCACCTATTAAATTTCCAGTATCAGTTCTTCATTTTTAGTCATGTAGTATACATAGTAGAGTTGGTTTACCAACTACATTATAAAATTTTTGTACCATTAAAGTTATCTTTAATAGAGTGGAAGCAGTTTATCACTGTGTTCAGATCTCCAATTATTTATCTGCTAATTGGACGACACAGAAATAGTTTTTGTTTATAAGATTGGTCCAAAAATACGGAAGACTAAGAAGAACCAAATTTAACTTTAGAAAACAGTTGCAGTTATTGTTTATTTTTCATCCTTACTATTTCTTTATCAAACAGCTTTTGATCCAGTTAAAATAATACCTTTGAATTAGATAACTTCCAATTCTTTAAGATTTCGTAGCAGAGGCTCTTTTGAGTATTACCTCGTTGATCTTGAAAGCTATATACTGTTACTTTCGACAGTGCATATTTGACAATTTTTATTTGAAATCACGCCGATTTTTATAGATAGAATCACTGTTATAGGATTTTGGAAGAACACCATCAATCTGATTTTAGTATTTTTTCTAATACGGTATGGCAAAAAAAAAAAAAAAGTACTAAACTTCGACACCCCCCTTCAGTACATGCGTTATGAGATAAGCCGTTCGACTGCATGCATATTAATAGAAGTTCACGTGTAGAGTCTACGCCATTACATTTAGCTGTAGCAATGGTGTTGACGTTGGAAGAAAAGGAGTTTATTGTTGAGCATTATTTTCGTTCATACGGAGTTGGTACAGAAAATGGTTTACGGTATGTTGAAGGAATGGGTATTCCACCACGACCTGCCTTCAAACCGTGATGAACTAAGGGATAAAATTACACATATGTCTAAGCAGATGTCCCAATCCTTGTTCTTCAAGATGACAGAGAATCTTCGAATGTGCTACGAAATCTGTTTCGAAAAACAAGGTGCCATTTCGAGCACGTAATCTGCCACCATTAATGCTTTATTCGTCCTAGATTATACCGATAACTGTGGAAGTACATATCATGTGTAAACATATATTTCTTTGTTAATAAACCCGTTTACTCTATAACATATATCGTCGTAGCTATTCAGTACTGTTCCCCCCACCGCGCCATACTGTAATTTCAAGAAAATCAGAAGGGTAATTGGGCGCAAATATTTGAAATATTTTTTCATTGAACTTCACGAAGTAAATACATCAGATACGCTCACAATAGCGCACGATGGCATCTTGCCCCTAGAATATGAAGTTTTTTAAAGCCCATTATATTACTTTTTTTCCCCCTTCAAGTTAATGTTATTTTCAGTAGAGAAAAGATATGCAACTTTCGATCCTTACAGTAGGGCAATTTATTAATAAAGTATTAATACAGTTGATTTTTACTAACTGTAATGAAATAATTAAATTTCTCAGGTAAAGTTCAGTCGGCATTTGGATATGTTGCAATTATTAGCGGGTAATTAATGCTACCCAGCTTGGAATCCTCAGAGAAATCGAGTCCTCTTCGTGTACAACATTAAAAAATACGCAAGTTTTGTCGTTATTATTATTTATAAGAAACTGCTTCGCTGTGAGAGCTCTTTACATTAGGATCCGTGACTCTTAAACATGAGAAAAGAAAGCTCTGCATGGAAAAGCTGGTTTGGATATTTTAACCAAATCATTTGCAGATTACCTTAATATTTTAAAATTTAATTTACGCACTATATTTCTCTACTTTAATTCTTGAGCATTTTTATACACATTATTTAATTTATGCAATCTATGACTTTGCTATTTAGATTCTTTCTATCAAAGATTTTTAACAGATAGCGGCAGCATTAATTTCTCTCATCTTCTCTTTCCAAGTGATACCTTTCAGTATTAAGTTGTTCTTGTAAGAGAACCGCAAAAGCTAAATTAATAAATCAATGGGCATTTGTAAACCTAATAATAAGCAATGAATTAGTGTGTGTATCCATTTCGGGCGCTGCAATACAATGTTACGAACATATTCAACAAATACATCTATGTGTACAACACGATTTAAGTGACAAATCAGTTCGGTCGGAAGATAACTGAAAGACAAGAAATATGTAGGAAAGATTAAGTTCGAATGCTCCATTATAAGTTTAAAAATAGAAGATTCTACACCTTTAATTAACATACAGTTAACATGGATAATTTATATTTTTCGAATGCGAAAGTGATATTTGATAGTAAATTGCATTTGAGAGATACCGCGAAACTCCGATGTCAGTATAGTTTTGGTTTAGTTATTTTTTTCTTTGTTTCTTCGTTCAATAATTTCTAGATTGTAACTGAAAATAAATAAACCATCATGTATTATATCTGTAATGTTTTTTTTTTAAAGTTTTATCGCATTTTAGCACATATTAGTAACGAATGTATCTCTCAGATACACGCGACCTACTCTGCAATTTCTTCGACCGCAACTCCGCAGGGTTAAAAAGATATACGTGATGAGCTGTGGGTAGACAATGTGTGTTTACGAGAGGCATATTCGTAATGGAGACCACAGGTAATTACGACAGCAGCAACAATCATCTTGTTTCTGTAGTCTTCTAGTTACTGTAGGGTTCAAATATGAATTCTACAGTAACTAGATCCCAAAGTTTTCGGCTACAGATGACGAATTTTTTTTTTTTTTTGACACACACAGGCTATGAGAATGAACAATCCGCTGGCATAACGGATATCAGAAAAGCATAGCAAATCAACAGGTACTTTCCGCGTTTCCTAAAGAGACAAAATACGATAAGCTACTTTTTACACACACACGCTAAAATGTAATGAGATTATTTAGATCATGTGCAAACTTTGCTAACATGTGTTGAGTGCACGGAAACGAAATAGTATTATTATCGTCATACTCAAACAACGCATGACAGTAAACACGAGAAGATGGAGGTAAAATAAGTTTGTTCGAGTAAACAATACGAAAGGCACGAAAAGCTATCGCTAGTCGAATATTATTCTTTAGGCTTCACTCCCCTCTTACCGCGCTAAATAAGCAATATTCCATTCACATAATGGAATCATGGCTCTATAGGAGCAAAAAATTCCCTCCCCTATCCTCATTAACTGAAGAAACAGTAAGCTGACGTATTCTGGACCACTTAGCTATGACGGAATGTGTACTAGTTGAACTTGAAGGATGGTGCACAAAAGGTTTTCGTAATCTGCTTCTTTCGCCCTTTCCGTATCCACAGGGGGAATATGTAGCTGAGATTTACAAGAGCATTCCAAGTGAAAGTGAGTAGTCAACTCGCAGGGAGGATTTTCTCCCAGAAACACAGAATTTTTACGCCTGCCAAACACAGACAGTTTAAATACACCCATTTGATAAATAAACATAACAGATATACAACTAACTTCACCTTAGCATTACCAAAATTATTAAAAGCCAAGTCATAACAGAACATCGGGCCTAACAGGTAAAAGAAGAAAAGCTACGATAGTGAATTGATTTCTTGATTGTATGTGATAATAAATAATTATTTTTGTTTTCAGCGCGCGCGCACACACACACGCACGCACGCACAAAAAAAAAGCGCTCATTCTTGAAAGATAAGTGACAATGTGGACCATCACTATTAAATCCATCTCGATTAGTCCCATGCTAGTGCTGTCGATTCTGTATTGTGCCAGGCTAGATTTAAGAGGTGTGATGAGCTGGATATGGTCTTGGTGTTCAGAAATAGTGACAATTGGGTCGCTAATTTATCAAGTAGTTTCCTAACTCAATGTCCTAATACGGGATCACAAGTCTGCTTTTTCTCCTGAATGAATTTCCTATCTAGATTATATGCACAACATTGAAAAGAGCATCAATCATCTTTCTAGGAATGACGCTAAAGACTTCGATGTCAGGTTGCCAAAGTCATTTATGATACCCGACTATCGGCACTGAATATTCTACCTTCTGAACTGAAAACCGAAAACTGTTTAAAAGCAGACAAAGGAAACATCACGGTAGTCTTGAATTCCAGTCTTAGGATCGAAAGCGAACTTTCTCCTTCGTAATCGGATATTCTCTCTGATGCAATTACAGATCCTATCAAAAGTCAATATGTTTAATGAGTTATTCAACAAAATCACATCCATTGATCAATAAACTATTAAAAAAACCTCAGAAAACCATGCAAGGCTTCCCAGAATATTATTATTATTAAATCTCCATGGAGTCAAAAGACTTATGGCAGGAGGTCCCATTGCCACACATCATTTATCATACCGTGCCTTAAATATATTCATACCGTCTCCGAAATCAATACACTCTCAGGTAATACATTCTAATCATTCACCACTCTCCATGCAAAAAACTGCTCTTCACCCTTTCCTTATACAGCTTCCAAGGATAACTTCTTGTTCTTTCCCATTCTATGCAAAACTCCCTACATATTAATCTGGTAATAACCCTTCAACAGCTTTTATTTATATATATATATATATATATATATATATATATATATATATGCCTCAATCATGCACCCCCATTCCATCCACCAGTTTCTGCTTATTGCATTTTCTCAATCTTCTTCATACTCAAAATTCCAGAGACCAGACACCACCTCAGTCAATCATCTCTAGACCTTTTCCAGTACTTCATCTTTTTGAAAATCAGCTGACACAATTTATACACCGTAATTATACCAGCCTTACTTTATATATATATATATATATATCAATTCCATAATCCACAGTGCTGTTCTTACAGTTTTACAATATGTTCCCAGAATTTCAGGTCATTGTCCACAATCACTTCCAGATTTCCCATTCCTCTAAGATATTAATATGGCACACCAAAATTATATAAAAATAACTGTCCACTTAGACCTATGAAAGATTCTATAGAAGCCTCAATTGTTAATTTTTTTTGTCTAACTTTAATCGGTCTCTCATTAGCCACTCGGCTTCGTTTAAAAAAAAAAAAAAAAAAAGAAAGAAAGAAAAAAAGGCATTTGCGCTCTACTGTTTCTGCTGTTCAAATTTCAGTACTGTGGTTCTTGACTTACACTGATGATGTCTTAACTTACAATACATAACACGAAATATTTGTACAATAAAGAATTTTTATAGTCGTATTATGTGTCGTTTTTATAATTATACAGCTAGCGCCATATAATTATAATTTGTTCGGATCGATCGTTCACCTCTCAAACAGTGACTACTTGAAATGTTAAGTGAAGACTTGGTGCAGAGAATTTTTCACCTCTACGTCTGCCCTAGCGTTAAACATGGGATTGAACTGCTTCTAAAGAGGTGAATGACAAAAAAAAAAAAAAAAAAGTTTATATTTTACTGAATGTTTTTCAGTTGCAATGTTGAAGCCTTAAAAAAAAGAAAAAAAATTCAAAATTCTGAAAACATTTGGATTGTATATATATCTATTGCCTTTTGGAATTAAAAAACAAAACAGAAATATCCATCCAGTGAGTAGATGAAAAAAAAAAGCATAAACTGCTAAAGTATTCCTAAATATCTTTTAATTGATGCAGTAGTTTTTATAGTGATTAACCAGTTGTAATAATTTATAACGCACCGTCTTCAGTGTTATATGGATAACACTGAAGACTAACTTCAATATTCAGTTTCTTCTGAAACACGGTGCGTTATAAATTATTACAACTGGTTAATCACTATAAAAACTACTGCATCAATTAGGAGATATTTAGGAATACTTTAGCAGTTGATGCTTTTTTTTCCATTCCATAAGAGAAATTTGATTTATTTCTGTGTCCCATCACCTTACCGAAACCAGTATGTCATTAGTTATGAACTAGTTATTGTCCACTTCGAGTATATACGATCGGACAATGTGATTATATCACAGTCCACTAAAAACTCATTTAAGATGTTCTCAAAGTCTTCATTTTGGCGATTGCGTGGTAGAAATATGTGCATCGAGTTTCAAGTTCAAGATAAGCTATGACCTATTTTTCTACTGGATCAGTTGCGGACACGTCAGTTTTTCATTTTATGATCGAGCAACCTCGTTTCGTTATCTTTTATTCCAACCTGCACCAACCACAAAAAACCCAAAAGGGAGGCTCGGATCAGATATGACGAGAGTCACATCTCACGTGCGTGAGTGAAATGATTTCAGGAAATTATTTTCTTCGTTAGAATTATTTCATAGTAAAAATAATAATGGTACAGGTGAAAGTTCATATAACGTGCAATGTTTAAAAGCTAGAATTAAATATATGCATTTAATTTAAAACGCCTATTCTGACATTTTTGAATGTGATATTATTAAACTTCAAGAACTGATTTCCATGTAGTAATTTATACATTTTCTTGAGAATATTCACAAACTATCCAGAAATTTTGTAATAGTATACAAAGGTTTACTAGTTACTTTAATTGTCGGTCATTATAACTTTGCCTGTTACAAAACTTCTCGAGTTTGTGAGCATTTTGTCACAAGTCTCTCTCTCACAGACACACATTTATTTCGGAGGAATTCAGGTCAAGTAGAGCAGTGACCGGAAAACAATACAGTGCAGAAAAATATTATAATAAAAATATAAATAAAATAATACGTGCATTTTAATTTGTGTGAATAAACGACTACAGAATTCCTGTTCATTTCCTTTAAGAATACAGCATGGCAGCACCTTGTGGAATCATTGTTAACTAAAAACTATTAAACATGACATTCTATAACATATCTTAGTCATCACAGTACGAGAATTTATAATACCGGTATTATAAATGTGTAATAAACGAATTAAAATTTCCCAAAATTAAATCAGTGTACAAAAAATGTTTATACCAGTTTCTGACAAGACCGCAATGAAGGAAACGAATTCGGGTGAATGAAAAAAACATGAGCGGTGAATTCAACCTTTTCCTTCTTGGAAAAATGAATGATGATCTATCATTTGGACCTATCAAACTACTGTCAGTAAGTTTTCCGATTTCATCTTTTACAATGCATTTTGGAATGGCAAAGATATAGAAACTATTCTTTTCTCCTAAGAAATCAGCTTGTCACAAGGATAGATTTGTGCGACAATCATTAATGCAAACTGTCCACAAATATCTTTCTAAATGTTAAAAATCTGTGGGAATAAAACCGCAGCGTATCATAAGTCGGGTAATGATACTTTTGCAAACTGGATCAAATTCATAATTTCACCATACAAATAATAATAATAATAATAATAAAACATTGTAGTTACGTTAAAATAATTAAACGAGTGGGAGAGCGATCATAACCGTCTTTTTATCACCATAATTGCTACAAATTTTATGACAATCCCAGGCAAGTTAGGAAATCTAAAACACATGAGTAGGTTGAGTTTATATAATATGGGAATAGTACTTTGCAGGAGAAATATGTGTACTTTTTCAAGCCACTTAAAGACCCCAAATTAACAAGGTAGGTCTTAAAAATCCATGATAATCACCTATCATCCAATGCGACATTTGTCATTATAAATGGATCAGGTACGATCTGAGTAAACTAAACACTCAACCAAATCACCTTCATTTAAACAATACCAAGGAAACTCCTCCATCCTTTTGGTATTAGTTCTGGTGGCTCATCAGCCTTCTCACAAGTTATCTCCTTCCTAGAAACTTACCCATCTTGATTTGAAATATCAGTTTTGCAACTTCCTTCACCTGTCCTCTGCAGATTCAATTATTTTGTTAAAAATGTACGTCGCGTAACCAGTTCGTTAGAAAAACCCAATGACAGCGAACTGGCCTTCAGAACATCCTCAATACCCCTAAAAATACATACGTTCACTAAATTAGAGGCCTTCATGCAGATTTAGGTTAACTTCACTAACACAGCGTATATCCAAAGTATTTAGTCACATGAGTGGCCACGTGTTCTAGGCAATTATTTAAGAATGCTACTGGTAATCGTCAATGTTGATCGTCGTCGTCCGGTAGCATCCTCTAAAAAGAGGCCTGCAGCAGATGAGCAGCTCTTCTCCATTTCTCTCTGTCTGTTGTCTCCGTCATTCTTAAACTCGTCCATTCCACGATGTCATTAAACCACTCTTTGGTTGGCCTTCCACGTTTTCTCTTCCCTTCAACTTTCCCTTGTAATATAGTTCTTGTCAGATATCCTGAGGAACCTCTAAGAAGATGACCTGCAAATCTGGTCTTTCGTTGCATAATGGGTTTAAGCAGGGTTCTTTCCATCCCATCTCTTCTTAAAACTTCTTGATTTGATATTCTCTCTGTATAGATAATAATTTCCATCTTTCTATAACACCATTTCCAATGCATTAATTCTTTCCATATCTCTCTTTCTGAGTGTCCATGACTCACTTCCATAACTTTCAATACTCCAGACTGTTGCTTTAACTATTCCAATTCTTATTTATTAAAATTCTCTTCATTTCCATAAATGCCGATTTAGTTTTATCTATTCTATTTCTAATGTCCAACTCTGAAGTTCCTTTCTCTGAGATCCAACTACCTAAATATCGAAATCTTTCCACTTCTAAAATCTTTCCTGCACATCTTGTCTTTGCATTATCTCCTATTTTTCTGCTCATTATCATTATCTTGGTCTTCTTTGTGTTAATCCTAAGTCCGTACTCTTTAACAGGAGTTTTCAATTCTTTGAACAATTTGTTGTAATCCATTTTGGCTTTCTGCCATCACCACTACATCATCCGCATACCTTAAGTTATTGATGATTTTTCCATTTATTTTTATTTTCTTCTTCTACATCCTCAAGTGTTGATCACAATGGGAAAAACAAAGGATCTTTCGGAGTTCGATAAAAGGCTTATTGTGGGTGACCGTCTGGCTGGAGTCACGATTCTGAAAATAGCAGACAGTTTCCCCAAAAGGTGAGCCATCCCAGATGTTTAATCAGTAGAAAAATAACTCATATTGCTTGTCTAAGAGGCATAACTGTGGTCCTAAGACAGGGAACGATATCGCCGTCGTCTGAGAAGGATTGTATGGAAAAAAAGAACTTTCATTGTGCAGCAATTGACCAAAGCATTTAATGACGTCCGTTCCGACCTATATCTCACCAAACCATACGCAAGGAATTAAACAGGATCGTAATGGCAGTCTTATGCCTATAAGGAAACCACTGATTTCTGCGGAGTTTCTAATTTAGTGGCCAGTATGTATGTGTGTGTGTGTGTGTATATATATATATATATATATATATATATATATATATATTAACTGCAAGCATATGGAAAAACTCGATAGGTGTCCAGTGACTGCTTAAGGATACTTTTGAAGTGTTTTCGGAACGATGGGCCCTGCCACAAACAACTGATGCCACTATATCCTAAAGATGTTCAATGGAATGAGTTCGGGTGATTGAAGGAACCCCATCCTCATATTAATAAAGACACTACACGTTTCTGTACTATTCTAGGCAAAACGTGCCTTAGGATACGGCGTATTGTTCTGCTGGAAGTGTCCATCATGCGCTGTCAATGTTCGTCTGATGTTATATGACATTTAGAAAAAGGAAAAGCTACGTTCAAATGCCTATCCGCGCAGTTACTGGTAGTATGGAGCAGTCAATGTAACCAAATGTAACACGTCTGTTCAACTTTACAAATCTGTCGATACTTCGCCTTCTTTTGGCTAGATTAGCTTCACACTAAATTACACGATTATTGGTATATCCAAGACAACGTCGCAAACAGCCAGTCTAATTGAGCAACGATTTCGTAGATACAAAGTTTTAACTGCCCACTGACTCACACTATCATTCGCCGCTCGCTCGTGCCCTGTGTCGTTACTTGCATGCTATACGTGGATTCAACTTAGCATATGGAAGTCTATGGCGATTAGATGTATATATATTCCATAGCCAAGATTTCCATGATTCACTGCGGATCTCAGCATTTCTCTTTAATTGTACCACACCATCTTCATACACAAGTGATCTCGGCTTCCCGCTCCAGGATTTCACTGCCTCTTGCTTCATCAAAACTAGAGCCTCCTGTAAACTCTTATTCTGGTCGTCTCTGAGATTGTGCGTTGAAGAAATGAATAACAATTCAGTAAAAGTAATCAATAAAATTATAATATTTAATACTGTTTATTTCTATATACTTTTTCAGTTATTTTTGAGACCTAATACTGCTTTTTGTTTATCAAAAGATGAAAATAGATACCCAAAAACTGTATTTTCCCTCCCCATTTAATATTAATAAAATTCGGCTCAGAATTGATTTCCGGATCCCTTAATTACTTCATGTAAATATGAAAAAGTGTGTGTGTGGGGGGAGTTTTGAAAATTTAACGTTTGGGATTCTGTTTTCATATCGATAACATATCTATGCAACTTTCTAATCACGTAATGAAAAACAATGCCAGCCAGACGTAAATCGACGAGTTTCGTCGTATATTTATTTATAACGACGCATTTAGAACTGACGTAAAAAACATATACACAAGGGCAATACATGCTTTTCAGAGATTAAATATCACTCGCATAGGTCTCGCAATCTGATTACTGTAGTAGGACTGCAAATAAGGTTTTTCGCAACCCATGTCCATTACTTCACAGGCCTTTTCACAGATCGTGTAAGTACTCAGATTGATTTTGTTTATCGTACGCTAGTTATGCCTTAACTCCGGCTGAACGGATTTATTGAAGTCGACATTTGGAAGCAAGCCATTTCAATTTCTGTTTGAAGTGGTTCATGTGCAGCGATAATATGTTTCGAAATTGCACAGAGCAATAACTCGAATGGCATTCGATAAAATTAGCTATTTAGGATGTATACCAGAATATGGCCAGTGATTTTAGTTTCGGTTTCATTTGGTCATTTTTATAAATTCCATTCAGTCGATTTATTGCTATCGTACCAATAAATCAATCTGAATGGAATTTGATTAAGATCACTGTTAAAAACTGTGATTTTGCCAATTTTGTCTACAATCGAACCATTTCAGTGGCAAAACGCAACTATTCAAATGTCAAAGTTTCATTAACTATCCAATAACGTTTGAATAATAATCGAATTTTTATAAAAAAAAAAAAAAAACCACCACTATTGATACAGCTTTTCTTGGATTTTTTTCAAGGAGTCTTGAGATAACTCTTTTGGTCGGCATTCAAATATTTGAGGGACCCACTTCGCCGAGAGCTTTTGCATATCCAGATGTTGATGGATAATGACCCCAACTCGTTCCCAGGATATCCACAGAGTCTATGCAATGTTTTAGCTGGTATTCGTCTATCATCAAGGATCATGACATGCACTGCATCGGTGTTTTCAGGTGTGATTGCTGTGGAAGGTCTTCCTGATCTGGGACATCTGTTGTCTCAGGATAAACAGTTTTAAATTTGGCCACCCATCTGACAACTGTTTGATATACTGAAGCACAGTACTACCCTAAAGTCTCATACAAAGTTTAGTGGATTTCATATGCGGAACTTCTTGCAGCACGAAAAACTTGATGACAGTCCGCACCTCTGTCTTCGGATTTCCTGAAAACCTCTGACATGTGTTTTTATATATCCTAAAAGAAAAGGAACAACTTATTACAGTTTGGTAAAATGGTTGAAACCTAGAACCTATAACCATAAATAAAGGGTGTGGCTTATCCTCAATTCAATTCAACATTTATAAAAACAGAATCTTAAAATAATGGAAAACAAATGGAATCAAACTAACAATACAACTAAATACAACACTTTATGAAGATAATCAAGTACTAATTCAAATTCAGAAGATAAAGTCCAAACCGCAACTAAACATCTAAATGAAATAGCAAAAAAGATTTAAAATGAAAATCTGTGAAACAAAAAGCTATGGTGATGTGCGGAAACACCATTCAAAGAGTCAAAATTATGCTTCACAATAAAATAACAGAACAAGTGGCGAAATTCAAATAGTAAATATAATCTCGCAATTCAATACTGATTCACAATTGGAAGAAAGACTGTAAATTTACAATAGAATGAATGAATGGCATAATTAAAAGATTTTTGGAAAACAAATGACTAAAGAAACTGAATTAAGATTACATAATATGACCTCTAAACCTTTTCTCTCAAATTTGGAAGCGAAACTTGGATTCTAAAAAAAGACAAAGTTCGGAAGCAGCACAGATGAAGTTTCTAAGACCTCTCCTGAGACTCACTAGATTAGAAAAAAAGAAAAACACAGAAATAGGAGAACGATTACATACACACACAAAAAAAATCATCATACAAGAATATCAAGCAAAATTGGCTACACCACATAGAAAGAATGAATAACAATAGGATTCCTAAACTAGCACTAGAATATAAACCTACAGGAAGAAGAGACCGTGGACGTCCAAGACTAAGATTGAAAGATCAACCTCATCTATAGAGCAGGAACAGGACATAAAAAACCCTATACCTAAATTGTTCAGACGACGACGAAGATATATGTTTTCTTGTGGTTATATCAGTTTGCTTTAATATCATTTTTGTTCTAGATGTTTATCAGAACTTTTCAGCCCTCTATATCCAGCCTAAATGGTTTACTTTTTTGTGTTATTCTTCTGCTTATTTGTTTTTTCTTAAAATTAATTAAATAGTTATAAAGAGCTTGCTGATGCGATGTATAACTGGTCTCTCTCACGCACACTTTTTATTTGCATTCCTAATCCAGAGACTAAGCGTGCAATGCTTTCACACTACTTCAGGTCTCCAATAAGCCTGGTGATCGTCTCTCACTTTACTACCTGTCATCTACAGACATTCACAAAACATCCATTCCTCAGCGAGATTATACTTCACAGCCATCTAATTGGAGAATGGTGACGCTATTCATCTAGTCGAACAGACTGGCGTATGCACTAGCTTTCAGTAGTCTTCATTCTCTCTCTCTGCTTAAGATTTTAGGATAAAGAACAACATACACCCACTTTAAGCAATCCATTATTTTTTCCAAGGATACATAACATTTTACTCTTCATAATATACGTAAGCAATTTTATTTTCACGGAGCATCGGGCATTAATCTTCAAAATATTCAAGGCATCCATTTTTATCATCGGAACTAGAGCTTACGTACTGAAATTGGTGACCATAAATAAGCCAGACATGTTTGAATTGGGAGTTGCATGAACTGTAAGAGCCTCTTTAGTAACTATTTTGTGTGGCAATCATTGTCGATTTCTATTTTTTATTGATTTTATAATTTAATCTTTGCATACAGTTCTTCTCAGATGCATGTGATAACAAGGATCCTGTTTGTTTTTTTTACTGTAATAAAATTTCATTAGCCTGTGTAGCTCAGTGGATGTGGTGTTTGTACACCACGGCGCTTGGTCGCACGAAGAAAGACTTTATTTTGAATCTAGTCGGCGACTACAGAAAATTTTTCTAAGCCTTTTTTCGACCGGTTCCCGAGTTAGTCGATCTCTGGCACGGGCAAGCGGTTTTTTCCTCCCGGAAATTCGGGTTTTTCGTCCCGTAAACTCAAGAAAATCGACCGTAGAACCCACATTATTTCAGACATTAAATACACGTGTTAGGGACCACGAGATGGCGGCACTTGTTGAGCCAGCTCTCTTCACTGTGTGCCGCTTAACACGTTCGCTGCCACGCTACTTTGGCATGGTCTGTTCCCCTACGCCGAGCAGTTTTACTTCTTCAAGATCAGTACGATAATCTCGTTACCGGAGGTAAACGTCCTACGAGTATACTCGTAGTTGGCTTGTACAGAGCATATACGGTCTATGAGTATACACAGTGTTGATGCTAGCCCCACAAGCCAAGGATTTTCACTTCTTCAAGGTCACTATAATAATCTCGTTCCCGGCGGTAAGCATCCTACGAGTATACTCGTAGCTGGCTTGTGAAGCAGGTTTAGCCACTACGAGTATACTCGTAGTTGGCAGCGAACGTGTTAATTAGTGATAGCCTTGGGCCAGCTATCTCTGATTGGGTACCAGTGGAGAACTGCCCACTCAGTCTCCATAAGTTAGAGATATAGAGCTAAAAACAGCCTCGCCTACTCCCTATATATACGGGAATAAAAAAGACGTTAGCTGATTTTTTTTTCTTCTGATTTTATAAAATTTCATGCATGTGATCATTTTTAATTCGGATTCTATGTGAAAACAATGATTATTTCCATCAACAAAGTAATAAATCGGTTTCGTAGGAATCGCATCCGAGGCACCTAAAGACATTAAACCAGTATATTATGTGTATGACTGGGTATTATCCTGTCAGTTTGTCTATTTTCCAGGAAGAAGCATTGCAATCCTTACATGAAAATAGCTAACTAACGTACAGTTTAAAAACGATCATATAAACTTCCTCGCATCCTAGACGGGATTCGAGTTCAGGTCTTTCCTGATGCCAAACAAATATCGTTTCGTCCTCGCAACTGCGCCAAGAAAGCGTGCACGTGTTGGCACGTTGTGTTTCTACCGTACAAAAAATGCATCCAGTCACTTGTTTCAGTTCGCTACAATAAATATGAGCACTTCAAGCTCAGGATGTTCCCACTGTACCTTAGGACTTTCAAATAGAAGTATCTTAAAAAGCAAACACGCGAAATTTTCCCCATTCTCCATTTCCTGAATTTAGTGTGGTTTTTTTTTTTTTTTTTTTTTTTTTTTTGGACACGCACTTATTTATTTTTTTTTAGTTTCGGATCTATTTCAAATGCAACCGTTTAAAAAGGATAGCTGATAGGAAAAACTCATCTGAATTATTATTACAAGATCTCATGGTATCCAAGGGCCTAAAAAGATACCAAGCTTGGATAAGAACACTTCTTTTTCTTCCTTTTTTTTGTATTAGGCCTATTGGCCTGTTAAAGAGCTGTCCTAAGCACTTCCAAACCGTACCCGTCCCGAGGATAAGGTGGTTAGCTTTATGCCTCCCGGCGTGTCCTATTCTGCAGATGCGTGCGTTCACGGGGGCAGTTTGTCTGGTCTGGGGAAAGAAAAAACCTGAGTTTCAGGATGAAACCCCCACCCCCAACTCCATATGAGACTGGCTAACTCACCTTTCGTCGAAAGAGACCAGATAAAGGTTACTCGCGTCACTGACGGGAATCGAACCCAAGGCTTTCTAACCAAAGGGTTTCTTTTATACTGACTGAGTTACGGAGGCTCATAATAAGAACTCAGATTGGATAATTTCATGGGAAGTCTCTCACTAACTTGTAAAGTCAGAAAAAGCAGCTCCCATTTCGAATTCTTTCCAAGCTGATTCCTCGCTTTTAAACTGTTCTCGCCTTACTGTCACAAGTCCTAACTAGAATAAATAAACGAACGAAATAATACTGGTAAATAAATAAATGAAATAAGTGCATCAATAAAATGTCCCCTTTTGGTATACATCAAATCACTACTAAATGTTAAATTCGATCATTTACGCTCTTCAGCATCGATTCAATAAGAGTCCTATAATCCAAGAATTTTTTTCGCACCCACCTCTATCCCTACAACCATCTATTATCATCTTAGGAAATATCCAAATGAGTTTGACTCAATACCTAAAGGGACCTACTTCTTATTCCTTCGGAACCATTTAACAATGTTGAACGTATAAATCCTCTGTATCTACTCATCATTCACCTACATAGACATCGAAAGCATTCACCTCGCCTACCCCCAGATGATAGCAATTAATGCGACAGTCAGTTTACCCAAACTTTCGCTGTTCAAAATGCTTTGAACAGTGTACATTAAAAGAGTTGATGGGATTAAGTTTAGATAATTGGGAGTCGGCGCACTAGCGACTAACCATGGATTTTGTTTCCAAGCAATTCAAATCTCCAATAAGGAGAGTATTGTCTCATTCGTGTGATGAAATTCATCTACACCCCTGTATAAGGTAAAATTCATAATCCGCAGCCAAGATGTTGGCTGGACAGCGGCTATGCTATCCACTAAGAAAACAGGTCGGCGCTTAAACACACTAAAAGTGAATTCGTATGTCCGAGATGTATATTCAAATCAGTATAAATTGCCACAAAGTCGTCATATTTAATGATTCTGCCATTCTCTGCAAACTATACATTACTCAACACTTGATCCTTAATGTCATAAATATATAGATAAACTCACAAAAGTTACGTAGGTGCGGTAAAGACAAATTTTAAATCTAATATAGCCACAAATAAAGCGAACATTAAGCAAACAGATTTCTTTCAAAAGTTTAATTCTTTGTGTGAGAAAAAAAATACAATGCGCTTGAACACTTTATGCACTTCCAATATCTCTGGCTGTGATATGATAATGTCTGAAGCCTTCTTAAATGAAAGCACCCAGAACTAATGATTGTCACTTATTTCGCTCGAGATCGAATCAGCATATACTGTACTTTGATCACAACCAACCAGCGACCTCAAGGGATGTTCATTCACACTTGAAATTAAGCAACATGTTTATCGTGGGGTACCTATGAAAAGCTTTTGTAAAATCAGATAAATTAGAACCATATCCAAGACTTAATATTTGCTCACAAAGCAAGAATGACTTTGAACTTGAAACATCTCATGATCATAATCTAATGAGTCTTAAATTTTGCTTTATTTTCAATGTGCAAGAATCATCTGAGTCATTAATACCACCAGGTTACGAGTACAGGTAAGACTTTAAGCAACTTGATTAGTGTCTGCTATGATATACCATCATCATATCCGACAATTTCATATATAGCCAAATGATTCATCGTCATATCTCTGCTTCTCTTTACCATTTCTTTTCATTACGTCCTCCTCATATTTCTTCAACTTATCAAATCAAACAGGAATCCAACTAACTGATAAACTCACACAAGTTGCGTAGGTTCAGTAAAGAAAAATCTCAAATACAAACATAGCCACATATAAAGCAAACAAACAGATTTCTTTCAAAAGTTTAATTCTTTGTGTAAGAAAAAATAATACAAAGCGCTTGAATACAGAATTTAGACACCTCCAATATCTCTGTCTGTGATATCATATCAGAAGACTTTTTAAAATAATGAGATCTCAGAAAGATTAATTACCCAAGAAGAAAAGCAAACAGACAGACCGCAAAAAATTACTTCGTTGAAACACTACGGAATAGCTCGATAAAACTCAACATAAACCGAGCATGGAAAACGTTTTAAGAAATGCATAATACTAAGCACAGCACTCGGAGTTTATCAAGACGCGCGCACAGAGAGAAAATCTGCACCATTTACCCTAGTCCAGTCCATATTTGAAATGCCAAGTAAGCAGAGAGAGCCGCAATTATAATAACGAGATTCTCTGTTACTCTTTAGAATTACAATAAGCTTATTTCATATGCACGATTATGGCATGTCTTCAACGTAATGTATTTGCGAAGGGAAAAATTTTATTTGTATACTTTTTCCCACTTCCCCATGAGGCGCTAAGCGAATAATGTGCAATGCCTTCACCAAAGAAAATATTTCATAAACTTTCTATTTTTGGAGAGATATAAGTATAAAAGTAGCAAGAAAATGGATGGCAGCTTGGAATGTATACTGCCGTATCATCTTTATTTGACACCCACGGGATGACAAGAATAAATACTCTTATTTCATTTCCATGGCTCACAGCGATCTGGTATGAACATGGTTCATAAATAAAAGGTAGAATATATCTCAAGAAGAGCGGTTAAATTTCTGCCAGTGAGACAAGCAACGAATAGAACATGCGAAATCGAACTTACTGTTGCCCCGATTTCATTTTTATGCTGAATGTGAACGGATAAAGTAAGTTATAAAATTATATTTAAAAAATAACACCTTAATTTTAAAATAATAATTTAAAAAAATTAATGCTGCTCAACACGTACTGCATAATTAAAGCACTTTGTATTTTACTAAATCTAATTTCAAACCATAATCATCACATATCATTGGCACTCTTGATTCAATTATGTACATTATTACCTCAAAAATGGCAAAATCATGCTAATTACAAATTGCTAAAATACACATTTTTTTTAGTCTGAAATTTTGGCCATTTCAGACTCAAAATTTGGTGTGACAGAGTTAATAAAGAAAGATGTAAATCCCGTAAAAGAACACGAATGGTGTAGTCTTTTCAGAGATGACAGAGAGAGGAGGGAAGTTAGTTATTGTACAGGGTGACCTATAAGACATGGAACATGCCGTAGAAAGGGCCTCGTCTTTGTGAAGCAACTGCGTAAGTTTTTTTAAAATCACCAGATTTTTTTTTTTATTAGTTATGAAAAACTACGTTACGTAAATGCCTTCCATTTTCGGCTTCCCAAAGACGGGCCCTTTCTACAGAAGGTTCCATAACTAATGGGACATCCTGTAGATTGCAGAATCGAATCCGACCACGATGGAGATCCATGGTAAGGATGAGCTAGCCTAGTTTAGCAAACTGGTGTTGGTATTAGGACAGAAGCAAGGATGAGACCATTACAGAGTAGGTTTGGTTGAAGGGGGGAAAAACAGTATGGCGTGAGTTTTTTTAAGCAGTTAATCTCTTTTGCAGAATGGCAGATCCAATAACTTAAGATTGTCGCATCCAGCTAATCTTATAAAATTTCCTCGCATCCCAGATGGGATTCGAACCTTGACGTAAGAACTGAAGAGAAATTTTGTAGCGTCATCTTTGAGAAAGCGCTACTGATGTGCTAGTTCAGTAAGCGCAAGCCTAGTACTCATTATGGCGAGTATAGATTGAAAGGAGGAAATCGCTTGTGAGAGGAAAGAAAGAAAGAAAAAGAAATTTATAAAGTTAGTGAAGCACAATTATCTACAAGAGCACTGGTTAGGAAGCAGGAATAAAGTGTGTTTGGATCTGGTGATCGCTAAGAGGATGCAATCATAACTTGATCTCCGCATTACTAACACTTTGCTAGTCAAGAAAAAGTGTCGGATAATAAGGGATATGCATGAAACTAATGAGCAGAAACTTAAGAAAAACTTAGTAGGTAGAATGAATCAGTGCCGTGGTCAGACTCTGGGATGAGGATAGTCAGTAGAACAATCTGTGAAAGGATATCTGCTGCAAGAAGTGCTAGAGTGAAGATGATATCATAACAAAACATATATAAAAGAGCGCGAAGTACTGATAAAGCAAAAATTTATCAGTTATGGTAATTTCAGAGGAAAAATTCCACTTTAGAAACGACTTTCTCATTAATTTGTTCGCTTCTTTTTACAAATGGGATGTTTTGCGCCATATAGAGGTCTCTGAAATTTGATTGTCTTCCTTCATTTTGGTCAAATTACGTCAAAATCCTCATTAAACCCATAAGAAGAACAAAATACAACAATATTCTGAAATGGATAAATCGGTTGAAAGATGGCATTATATATCTGCTGATAGTAATCTACAACTTGCACCTTTAGTTTAGTATATATTGCATGAAATGCTTGGAAACCTTAAAGTAAGAAATAATGGTGTGTATGGAGAAAGCGACTTCCGCTCCTTCCTCTCGCCCTTCATTTTAGGCAGACTGAAATGAAATTCTTTGGAGGAGAAGAAACGATACTTTTTTGGTTATATCATGCTATTAAAGTATTCCAGATCTTTCACCAACTAAATTTAACCCTTCAAATATGGAGGGCTAAGTCCTGTTGAATACTTATACGAATAAAGATGAATAAATTGCGAATCAGTAACATTCATCAACCTAGAAGTGGATTAACAATATCATGAATTCAAGCTCTGATTCTTTTAATAACTCAACCGACTCTTGAGTACTTGGCTTGAGCCTCCCTACTGTAATTCTTGGATATATCAGGTGAGAGTTAAATCGGCGAAACCTAGAGAACGGGAATAAATAAATACTTGGTCAAGGGGAAAATGTGGCAGTAAACAGCGTAGGCTATACAAGGTGCGGCAAGTATGCCCAAATTAACAGACATCCGCATGATAAATGAAATCCACAAATAACATGCAACCAACGACATGCAGTAGACCGCAAGCTACGTTCAAGTGACAATGTGTAAAGATGGCCCAAATGATATCGAATGGGGGATAATAGTAATAGGAACCAGGAGAGCGGATAAGATCACGTTAACCGCTGTACTGCTAGCATTGCCACATGGATGTGAATATAAATATACTGGAATAAAAAGAAAACATCAATTAATCCATAGGAATCGATATGAGAGGTAGAATAACCGCTGAAATGATTGCGTACAATTAGGAGTGCAAAGTTGGATATTATACAGCATAATATAAATATATATATATTTTAAATGTTGTTCCCATATACAATAGGTCAATCTATAGTGAGTTAGTAGCATGGATACGCAGAAAATTGGGAAAGAAGAAATTTGTTCACATTATTCTTTGGCAAATACATAAGAGGGGCGATTGTTCAAGAGGTCAGCAGTAACGCAAAAACTACGATCAACTGATTTGGCACAAAGCAAGATTCCTGCTTCTGGCTTTTTCAAAATCAGTTTTGGTTGTGGTGATAGTTTTCCTGCAACTATCTTGGACTTTAGTGTAAGCAGTAAAGGAAAAATGGAGATTTGGATAAAACCCAGTTATGGTATATACGGTTCTCTTTTACAGACTTAGTAAACCATTCTAAGGCTTAGATAATGGCTGGGAATTTCGAGTAGTATGAGGAAAATACGTTTTCATACTACTAAAGATTACTTCGGTGATAAATTTATTCTATATGCACTGAGCGGCCACTTTATTAGTTGAGTAACGTGGCTGCAGTTTGCTATATAAATCAGGCAAACAGGCATCCAACGGTCCTGTTTTTTGTGTTTGATGCTCAGAATGGATAAAAGGCCTGGCGCCAGAATCTCACAAACGCGACATACTAGCACAGGCAGCGATTGTCGTGCTTTTCACGCACAATAGCGTTAAGGTGTACCATGAGTGGTGTGATAACTAGACACCATCAAGCCAACGGCAGTCCTCTGGACGGAAACACTCACTGATGCATGATGTCAGAGAAGAACGGCAAAAACTGCGAAACCTGGCGGGAGGACCACAGCCACTCATATATCACAGCTCATTACAACAGTGGTCATCAGAACATCATCTTGGAGCGAACAGTTCGTAGCATACTATCACAGTGGGGTACAGCAGCAGTTAACCATCTCGGGTTCCAATGCTGTCAGCTAAGAACAGGAAGATGTGGCTTCAGTGGCATGCGTGATCACCAAAACTGGACAGCTGACGACTGGAAAAATGTTGCTTGGTCTGATGAGTGAGTCCCCATTTGCACTGTATCATGCTGATGGCAGAGCCCACGGATCCTCCCTACCAAGTAGAAACAACTCGGGCTGGTGGCGGGTGTGGGAAATGTGTTCTCGGCTCATGTTAATTCTTCTTAATACCAGTCGAATACTGCCTGAATGCCACAGCATATCTCAACATCATTACTGATTGTGTTCACCCATTGTCAAATAGATACTTCCAGGAAGAAAATGCGTGCAAACGAGCAGTTCGCAGCAACGTTTCACATCAATCTGCATCAAGTATGCGATGGCACTGTGGAAGCGTGGATAAGCATCCCATAAGAAAAGGAACGTTTCAGACAGTTGAATCAATGTCATAGAGAATATAATCCGTTCTTAAAGCAAATGAGGGCACCACTTATTAACTGCTGTTCCTAAAAGAATAGCTACTCAGCGTATCTGGGTCTGAAAGGAATACGACAAAGAAGTTACGATTATCCCACCTGGCATTCATATAATGCCGGACAACTCTTCTCTTGATTAAGAGCGACTATGTGAATATTGCTTTGCTTCGTGTGAGAAGAGATGAGTACTAGATTATGGTCTGAATAACCTAGAGGATATATAATATTCACAGTATACTTGGAAGAGCGACTAGTAGGGAAGAGATGTATGATGCCTGGTGAGTGATTAAAGTTACTTGGTATTCTGATTGGCATGTGAACAGTTTGTGTAAGGTCTCAGCATCCCTACCTGTTCGACAGTTGGTCTGCGCAGCTGGAATAGGAAAGCAAATGAACTTGGCAGAGAGAGAGATTTTCAGTCAAAGAAGGTCAAAATCAGGAAACTACACGTTGAATATTCTGTGGTATTATATGCCATAGCGAGCATATGCAGAAATGCCACCTTAGATAACAATCAAAAGTATATAATTGAAACTCCAAGATGAATAGTGCTTGAGGAAGTTGATATTTGGTACATGGATTTTCTACAACTATCATTTTTATTTTCTTATTAACTATTTTTTTATTTCTATTATTTGACATTTTGGTTTCTGTCAGGAAAGCAGTGGGTGTTTTGCTGACTAGAGATGTTGAGAATGGAACTGAAACTACATACAGTATATCATGAAGTGAACTTGGAAGAGTCGCTCTTTCAGGTCCATTCGGTGCTAATCGCGCGTTCGCTATACAGTGCTTACATTCTGGTTGCCACAAGAGGTGTTAGAAGTGCTTGATATTTTCACTATCATTCATTATTTTAGAACCAATGATTCACACTTCGTCGCCATTTCGGTGTTTATCGTCCAAATGTTCAGGGAATCAACAAGTGGAAAAGTACTGAGTACACAGAATTTGTTACTCTATAAACTTTGCATGAATGAAACTAAAAAATTCAACCCAAGGAAGTCACAATTTATTAGTGTATATGAAGGCATGTGAAGATAACACTAAAAAACATGTAGAATGAAATCAGGATATTTTCTATAAAGGTATCATTGGAAACTGATATCTTGTTTCAATTCTTCAATAGTGCGAACATTTTTTTTTGTTTTTTAATTTTACAGTAACAATCACTCAATCTGGGGTTTGGAGTGTATGAGAGATCGAGAGATCGAGAATAAAATGTGCCATTCTTAGTCACATTTTATTCTCTCAATACTGGCGTCTATATACTTTAAAGAAGATGAAGGTCACCGGAAGAAGGTCAGCATTTGGAACAACCTGGAGTGAAATTGGTCGAACAATACCACATGAGGATGATGATGACACCATAATTCCCTATAAAACATTTATACAGCTTTCTATAGCAGGCGCGCAGACGAAAGGACACACACACACACACTGAGAACATAGTCAAATAAATGAGCATCAGCAAATCATACACTAAGGAGATGAAGGATTCCATCGGAAGGCCTGCCGAGTTAAAAGACACCAAACAGAACAATGTTTGTCACGTGTTTTGCTATTACATACAAAAATAAAACTGGAGCACCTTTTTAAACAATACTCTGCTAACCCTACAGGCTGTAACGCAGAAACAAAAGTGATTTCGAGTACTGCTGGCACGATGGTCTAATGGTTTTATGATATAATCACACTCACATAAGGCTAATAATTTTACGCTAACACAATATTAACGTAAGCATATAAACATGATCATCATCAGTAAAATCATAACTATGGAACTGTCACAAAATAGGAATTCAGCTACAGTCAGGTACAACTTAGCATACTTCAGAGTATCCCAATTCTCAAATAGCACTATACAGCGTAATTATATTTAATGTAACGTCTTTGTTATTATTCTAAGGTGTGGGTAGTAGCGAATATTCAGAACGATCGTTTGCGTACAAGAAGGAACGATGTCAATATACAATAACTGCAATTAGGGGACACACTGAGCAGCCTTATAGTTATTTCCTGAATTCCCATTACAACGGAACATCTCATTTAACAAAAAACTGCGAAACATTAAATGCACATTACTCCCACGACCCAAAGACCAGAGAAGAGGAGCATATCGCGTGATGTCATTATTACCACAAAGACGCGGAAGCGTCCTGAAATGTCATTCTTCCATAGTTACCAGATGATTACGTTACTATGACAACTACTGCCAAGTTTTTTGAGAATCTAGCAAAATATAATTTGAACGCGTTCGTCAATGGTTTCGTGGTCTAGATTTAATGATAAATGAATGTGTACTATGCACAACACAACTACAAAATTCTCTAAATTATTAACAATTTTTCAAACATGACATCAAAATGATAGTCTTTCTAAGAATTGAAATAATTTTCAATTTACCGTATTATGAGTCATCAGACAACGTTTTTACATCGAAATGAAACAAATTCTACGAGTATAATAATGTACTAAGTTTTAATTTAAACTCCAAACAATGAATTACTTTTATATGATTAAAATTACTAAATGTTCAAGAAGTTATTTCAGGCATCAATAACAAGGTTCTGCACAGCAACGGAAAGTACTGTAGTATTTATCAACCTCATACTTTTCGCTTCAATACATAACAATATTACTCGTTTAGTAGTATTGGTGAGTTACATCACAGCAACTCTGCTGGCATAAATGCATGACGGCTATTAAATAGCTTTGTCACATAAGCCTAGTATGATTATAGAGGCTACTGTGTGTGTGTGTGTGTGTGTGTGTGAGAGAGAGAGAGAGAGAGAGAGAGAGAGAGAGAGAGAGAGAGAGAGAGAAAAGAAACTCCATAACCGGTCAATACAGATTGCTGTATTAGCCGGTTAAGGTTAAGATAATATACAGATCAGACCCATCACGCAGTAAGAAATGTAATCTGCCAATGTAACAGATTCATAACGGTAACTGTACTGTTTCAGCATAATGAGACGATGGAATTAATTCTATTTATGTAAGTTCTACAGTCAGTTTATTCTGTGAGAGATAAATGTCCCACAGAACAAACAAATCGGTTTTTTTTGCTTGTTTTTTCAAACAGCATGCGTCGTTCTTCAAATTGCAAGGAAACTGACGTTTCCTTAGTATGATTTTAAACTGAAATGCCTATTAAAGGGATGGGGCTCATCACTTTTATATCCCTCATCAGATTTATAACATAAATCTCGAAGTGAGATAATCGCTAATTTTAATATCTTGGCAGTCTAGTGTAGGAGAATGAAGAGCATTGGCTTAGAGAAATATGCTTTACAGAACGTAGAAATTATTGCTACTGTTTGCCTCTGGGAGAAGAAAGATTACGTGTGGAAAAGTACGATTTTACAGTCAACCCTACTACTGAAACATTTTGCATCAATTAATATAAATGGACTGCAGTCAATCTTAAACTAGGTCCAGCTACGCCCAACATTACCTGACAACAGTAGGTTCGACTCTCACAGCGATATATATGTTAAGAGAATTCTTTCCAGACAAGCTATGCGTTTAGAACTTATTTCGTGTTGTCTCAAGATAAAAATAAGTAAATAATAGTAAAGTATGTGGTTTAATTTTCATCACTCGCTGATCAGAACAACCAGCAGCTTGCTTAGACATCAGTTCAGGGTTTTCAGCGTATATAAATCTTGGCCCACTATCGTGATTGGACCTGTCATATACATATTGAATTTTTATGGCAATAAAAAATTCTTAAAAATGTAAGTACACACACACACCGAGATTACTGGGAATGTACATTTTTTATTAGTTAGAGTCTGATAGAACAATAACCGCAAAGAATAATGATAAGAATTGATAATTCGACATCATTACTTGATCATGTTAACGGGTAACTAGTAAATCTCAGAATCTACCCAATGCTTCTCGACGTATATTTCGATTTGGCAATGAAGATTCAGAGAGATAAGTGTAATTGCTCAACGTGGGAATGCTGCATTCAGATACCTGAAATATAATAAGGATGTCACGAATATATGAAATGATCTAGTTAAGAGTGCTTTAATCAGTGTGCGAGTCTATATGTAGTGAAAGATAATACATTCAAAATTTCCGCAATGAAATAAGTCCTTGGGATAGGCACATTGGAAATTAAATGAAAGTCTTGAAATATTTTTAAGATTTGAATATGTTCATTTGATTACTGGGGCGAAGCAAGATACACAATATAACTGTTTTCCTTTACAAGTCATTTATCATTTTTATCCCTTTAAACGTTAATTTATATCTTAAATGCCTGAATTACGAAAGTCAATTCAACGCAGATATTCATAACAATAAACTACACTTCAAGCATGCATCCCATTTGTTCTGTCAAGTGATCATTCGAAATATCCCTCATATTCTTACATTTCAGTTTGCATTTATCTTGATCTCCCACTCCTAATGTTGTGCAGTATACGTTAGGCTGAATTTCAGAAGCATCACTAGTGGTCAGCAGGGGGAGTTTGGTCATGTTTGTGGTTGATTATCATGCTTCAATGCTATCGGAATAAATCGAATTAGTCCCACATAAATTAAGTTTCCTATGATGACTATACATCGAGAGGAGAAAAACGATCGATAAATGTAGGACCTACAGCTGATTACAAGAGACTTGAAGGGAGCTGGACCTCACACGAGCTCTATTTAATTAACACGTATAAAGATAAAGCATTGCCAGAGGTCACTGCTCAATCCTTGGATCATTTTGGCTGAAACCTCTTGTTACTTACGAAAATAAAGTAACTTTAATCAAACACTATAACAAATAATGTTTAAATTTTTCCAGCAAATGCGAATATTAAACTAACAATTTAACGCACCTGTATATGGACTTGACAATTTTACGTAATGGGTCCAAGCATAAAATTATATGATCCCAACGTGGAGTGAAAAACAGGAAGAATACCATAATTTAAATCAGTCTCTGATGTGTCAAACTAGGAAAACATGCCTGGATGTTGCCCCCCCCCACCCTCGTTCACGTCACTGATGTTTTGTAATTTGTATAAATGATGAAGGATTTCGATAGCATCAAAAGGTCGTTAACGTAATGGATGATTGAAGTGCGCTGAGGGGGATAGGTGATGAAAGAGGCAGCAAAAGCCATGAAAGACAAACTGTCATGTCTGTTGATCGCATTTGTTCCATGAATGGTATGTCTATTTCGGTAATCATTCGCACAATGTCTACCCCCCCCCCCCTTGGAAAAAAAAAAGAAAAAAAAAGATTCTAATACTATGTGAACAAAGTCAATGTTGATGGAATGAAATCTAGCAGTTTTCTCAGTATACTGCTTGATTCTCGTTGAACACTCGGACCGGAACCTTTTAAGCAGTACGATAATATGGGTAGTGAGAGTTTAGAGAATCTGATGAAAATGCTAGGTAATTTTGTGGTTTGAACTTCGGGGGAGGGAGCTGTAAAGCAAAGCAACCATAAGTATGAAGGAAAATCGTGTGGAGAATACAATTCACTATATATATATATATATATATATATATATATATATATATAGTGAATTGTATAAACCATAAACTTTTTTTGTTATGCTCCAAAATCAAAAAAATTATGTAAGGCTAACAAATCTTATAAACTCTTAATCAGGATAGAACCTCATAAATTACAGATCTCCAAATTCGAGTTTTAAAACTATTTACGCTTAATCAATAAAACATGTGGATCGTGAGGCACGCTTCAGATATAAACAAAGAATCTGTGAAAATTGCTTTCTAAAATTTGTTACAGAATGCTTTCAGTAAAACGCAAAACAGAGTATGAGCTACGTTAAATGAAAGTCGATTAGGCATCGTCTTGTTTGAAGATTCTTGCATATTCTTGGCGTATATCAGTCTGCTGGAAGCAGGTTAGTATGCATAAATAGTGGGTAATGTGCCTTATTAGCGTCGTCAAAATGAAGCATTAAAACAGACATATAACGGGGAAAACATCTCAAGAGGAGAGTGGTTAACCAATTTGTCACTCCTAATTTCGGTAAATCAAAAAAATCTATCTATATATCTAGCTCTAATTCTAAAAGTCAAGTTAGACCATGATCCACTTTCATATGTTGAATAGCCGTTTGCATTTACATGTTAGTTTCCAAAGAGAAACTTGTTCAGGGTTGTACGGCAGGGAAAAAAAACAAAAAAAAAATACCGATATGCTATCCATAGCATATACATATTATTGATAGAGAAGAGAAATAAAAGATATGCTTCCACCTTTTTTTTTGGCCATGTGGAAATTCTTTATTGAGCAACTTGAAAAAAGTTTGCTATCAAGAACTGGTGGCTACTTCAGGCAAATGAAAGTGAATTGCAAATGTCTTGAAATTCAGTTTCCGTTGCACCTGTCTTTAACAAACAATTTATCTATGACAAAATGTTTTGTGTTTTAGATGGAGACATTATGATCACATGACGATAAAATAGGTTCAACTTGCATAGCTAGCCAGTAACACAATGTATGTCTTCACTGTTATTCAAAAGATATCAAAATTATGATTTTGTTTTGTTTTTAGTTAGTTTTCTGCTATTGGGAGTGTGTTAATTCGAGTAAATTACGTTAACGAGCATCTGCAACAGCGCAATAAGAACAACGCAAATGTAAACTCTTTTTAGTTGGAAAAGACCCATACTCGATTTAATTAAAAACACTCCTTATAAAAGTTACTTATAAATATTCCTTAGGTAGCCTAAGGAATATTTATAAGTAACGAGGCTTTTCAACTGAAGGAAGCCTCCCGGTCTTCTAAAGCGATGATGGGGAACTGATTATGTATAGTCCGAAGAGTTAAGCACTAGATCTAGATGAAAGGCTCAGATTAGGCATAAGAACCACCCAACCCCGTAAAATAACAAAACCAAATTACGTAGTGTGCCACTAGTCAGCACGGTACAGCGGCGTCTTCCACTCACTTTTGCTCAGCTGAGTGTTTGTTATGTACAAAAGTAGGAGCATATTTTTCTCGGTTCTAATAACATCATGTTTCTATAATAATACCATTATTTTTATACCACCTTTCTCCGATTCATAGCATCTTTACTTCGCTCAGTGACTAGTTTTTATTTTATCAACATCGATTTGACTTTAATGGTGAATAACAGATACAAATACATGAAAAAAAAACGGGAAAAAAAACTATTTCGCTGACAATGATTTGTTAGAGGAAGAGTACAGAGTACGTGAACAGTTGCGATCAATTTCTTCCAGGAAAGTTATGTTGGAATATTTGCACAATGCAGTATCTCAGGATTATTTAGTGCACACATTCATGCTGTATTATTCATGGTCGTATTCATGATATGAACACTCCACCTGGATGATCTTGCAATTATAAATGAGAAAATGTAAATGAGCCTAAAAATACAATCTTGATTATTACATCCTTGTATGAGACTTAAGTATTGTTGTTTCGTGCTGATATACTGCCACTTTATGTTTGCTTAGTTATCTTTTTTTTCATGGTGGGGGGGGGAAGAACTTTTATACAATTTCCATTGTAAGCTTATTTGTGTTTATCATTTTCTGTGTAACGAATTCAAAGATTGACAATAATGCTGTGAAACCTTATATGGTCAAATTCGAATCTCAGGAAAAGTAATTAGTATTATAATTTTAAATAACAATAAATCACAGTGTTTAGGTTGTTCACACGCCTAATAGACTATATTAAGAGTAAATCGGAAGCGACATTTTCCTTAAATGGCACAAGATAGTTGTGTTGGCCAGGAATATGTTACAATTCACTTTCTACCCAACAAATTTAACTAAAGAGTTTCGTTGTTATTCTTAGGCTTACCTATAAAAGATCTAACGAACGCTACTGAATTCACTGATCGAAATATTCATAGAGTGCAAATGCAACACTCCAATCCTGGTTACGGAGGCTTTGGATAATGCATTGCAGGCTGTGCAAGGCAGATAAGAATTATAAGAACATAAAGAGACACTACAAAACACTATTCTTTCCGATGGCTACCTAGACGGATCTGTCACGAAAGTTATTCCAAGGAAGACATATGATGGATTCATATTGCCACATAAAAGTATATTAAAAAAAAAAAAAAAAAAAAAAAAAAAAAACCTCTGGCATTGTAATTACTGTGTAACCTGTTATGAAAATTCGCAATACAAAGACAAATTAAACAGGCAGGGAAAGAATATATTATTATCTACATTCTCAGTTGCGAACCTATAAAACAAATTCTACATTTTAGCTAAGCCCTTTGGTCGGAAAGACCTGGGTTCGATTCCCATCTAAGATGTGAGGAACCTTTATCTGGTCTCTTTCGACTAAAGGTGTGTTAGCCGATCTCATACGGAGGTAGGGGAGTTTTTCCACCCGGAAACTGGGGTTTTTCGTCCCCCAGAACACACACGGATCCATCATGAATACTTAGCCTTAGCGGATGCAGCAAGGAGTGACGAGCCGGCTGCATTAATTCGTCATAAGCCCCTCTCATTAGGAGACTCAACCCGTCCTAAGAGACGAATGAGAAAGGATGGATAGGAAATACGAAATAAACAGAATAGTTAAGGCTGGTATGGTGGGAAGCTACGTTGAATAAATTTAGATAGCACAGGAGAGAAGTCAACCAAAAGAATCGAATTAGATAGTGTTAATACCGATTTGAACATATGCTCGGAAAACTGGATTGCATTAGTAACAAAACAGTTGACCGACGACGCGGAGGAATAATTCTAAGGAAATGGATGGCATGAATGGCTAAACTGTGTATTACTATTCAAACATGTTCAAACAGGGGTAATCTAAGGTGGATACTTTAAAGAGTGAGAAACTAACGTTTAGCAATTATACTGTGTGATGCAAAAACTGGCAGGAAAAGACCCAGAAGAAGATCGAAGTGCAATATCTGACGAAACAGAGATCCGACAAATAACTAACCATTTTTTAGAAGAAAGTTGGTGGGGAAACAATCAATGATCCCCACCCACCCACACACACCCCCAGGATATAGTCGAAAATGATATTTCAAACTGAGTATTTCAAAAAAGACAACAGACAGATTATCACATAAGTAAGTTACATCCAGCAGCCGAGTTAAATCTCAGGAACATTTACATTCTCAGTATTGATGTACATTCAAAGGCTTTCGAAAGAAATACCAAAATTTGCGCTTCCTTAGACAAGTTTAAACAGCTGTTGTCAAAATAGTTTTAAGGTTTATAGCATCGAGAGCTTTCCCCGCCCCAGAATTGTCGGAATCAGGAATATACCAGGTATTACAAGTTCTCATATGGTAATAGTTTCCAGACACATAAGCACAGCTCACGAAACGTTACATAAGAAGCCAAGTGATCAGCAGATAAGACCCAACATTAGGGAAAAATCTGGAAACACTACTGACATAGGCAGTGCTTCTCAATAACAAATCAATCTTCTTAAACAATTTTTATTGCAGTGCTTCTTTCAGATCGCATGAAAGTTGTCATTTACCAAATTTTTGACATTTTTTTTCTGTTTTAGTTTACTCTTCAAGATCGATCTGAGCAACAGACTGTTACTACAGCAACTGAAGTCAAAACATTTACTGATGACTAGTAACGAATCTAGCTAGCCAGTTTTCTTTCTCTCTCTCTCATACCACACAGCACTGAACATCGGGCGACTACATAAAATGTCATGATAATCAAACTATGGAAACTTTAGTTCATAATCGAAGTCACTTAAGTTTATTTTAATTTACAACAGTCAACATTGGCAATACAAATTCGGAAAATATAACAATATTCGTATACTTGAGGCAACGAGAGTGGTAATAATAGGACCTGCAAGAAAAAATACTTGGCAACAGAATTAAATGTACTAAATGAAAATACCTGAAGTAAGACGAGGTGGACAATACAGCTGCAAGGCTTCACAATCCCATTCCGAGAATAATTGGTGCTGGTCAACATATGCCGCAATGTACATTCAGCCTGATCTCCTCCTAACTTGCTGCCTTCCGAACAGTACGATATCCGTGGCATCCACCTCTGCATGAGTGGGAACTGGCATGCACGCACAATTACGGCCAGTGGGTCAGCGCACATGGAAAAGGAGCCGCGTCACACATAAGACTCCTGTACTGGATTGACATAGCCCGAGACATCGATTAACGAGCATCAGCAAATTACAGATCGAAGACCAAAAGTTGTACGGCATGGGGATGTTATGATTCACAAGCGGATATCTGAAGAGAGTAGCTCCATGGTAAAAGGTTGTAAAAAGTGAATATTATTGTTTTCATCCTACTGGGACGTATTACACACTATAAACTGAATTTGTTTGGACAAAATAATTCAACTGGACGGAAAAGAATCCTGATATGTTATTGTAATCTTGATAAAACTTCCTGTGAGTTAATACGATGGTAGTCCGGGAGAAAATATATATATATATATATATATATATATACAAGTCTCAGTATAAAGGAAGAAAGACTTAACATGTTTTAAAACAGGCAATTAAAAATAAATATGGACTGGAAGTCTCGATGTTTACATAGCTTGCAGGTAACAGAACTTTCACTTGTTCGACTCGAATTCGCTATGAGTTACCAGAAGCCCACCTTCTGAAGTAAGGAGATGTCACAAAACATGTAGTATCCATGTTAGGAAATTCTACCCTGCAATGAGAACGCATAAATAAGAATTAACATTGATCAAGATGAAATAGCAACCTGATTTATTGGGCAAATGCGGCCTTCCATTGAACACGTGATTTTATTGCTAGAATCAAATTATGAAAAAAACAAACAAACAAAAAAAACTTTATTCCGTTTCGCATAATATACACTCTTTAAATACTAACAAAGAAGTTTCAGGTTAAACAAGCCAGATCAACACTCAGTTGATAGAGGGCAATATCATCTTTATGGTACCGTACGCACGGACTGAGAAATTAAGCCCCGCTATAATCTAGCATGACTGATACTAAATTACCCTGTTGCATAGGGTATTCAATGCATAGTGAATAAATTTAATTTAATTGAAGATTAAATATTTAATTAAAATATATGATCTTTCTTTGAGGGTGCCTACGTAATTTCTTGTGAAAATGGTGTTTACTTCCGTAGCGCTATAGACCGTTATAAGTTTCACTAGTCTCCGACTAGAGGAAATTTCTTTTTTCAACCGGTTCCTCAGTTAATCGATTGACACAACTTAGTAAGGTTTTCTATCCCAGAAACTCGGATTTTAAAAGCTGCAACCAGAATATAGATATAGAAATCACACTATTTTAGACAATAAAATACACATCTCCCTCCCCCCCCAGATATAATGGGAGAGGTCAACGCTAGAACATAGAAGAGTGGTGGCAAGCTTGATGGAAGTGTTTCGTTCTCCAACCATAGGACGCATGTTGCTAAATATTGATTTCAATAATGTCACCATTCTTTCTTCTAGCGTTAATTTCTTTCCCATTATATCTAAGAAAAAAAAAAGAAAAGAAAAGAAAATGTAAATGTTCATTCCACATAAGCGTTAACATAATTTTGACATACCCTGTATATCGTTAGGGACGACGAGAGGAATGCAGCTTGCTGCTGTACTCTCTTCCCTGGATGCCTATGAAAATCGTGACAGCCTTGAGCTAGCTATCAACTAGGGGTGAAGACTAGCTGTCCTGGAGTCTTCAATAGTTACTTAGAGTCAACGGCCTCCCCTACTCCCTTTGAAGAATAAAAGACCTCAGAAGACTTTTTGTTAAAGAAAAAAAAAAAATTCTTTGCTACCTTTTCAACAAACGAGATATGCTTTTAAGACAATCTGGAGGGAGGGGGGGTTAACGGTAAACAAATGCTCTTCAACTCAAGCAATCTTGGGCGATTACTTCGTTTTGCATCAAATACGAATAGCAACATCCAGAAAAGTATAAATTAATATGTAAAAAAGAAGAAGAAGAAGAAGAAAATGGGAGTAATTGCGGTGGGCAAAAAAAACAAACAAACCTGAACTAGTGCAAATTTAACCCCAGCTTCTCCTTGTGTTAAACTATGTCCTGTCACAGTGAAGTAATTCCTGCCAATATAAACCAAATAATGCTATGATAAAGGGATTAATCCTCTCTGCAGAGTGTGCTATATCGGTCAATCGACATAGCACAGTTAGGTTTATCTGTTTTGAGTAATGCAAAACTTGGCATCTCAAAAAAATAGTAAATTCACCTTCATTTGAAAAGCTCTTAAAGTTTTAGCGTCTCAGATGAGATTCTAACCAAAGTCGTTCAACCAGAGTAGCTAACTGAGCTACAATAAAAACACAAACTTAATACATAACATAATTATTGCAATGTTGGAGACTTTGTACTGCTCGCTTTAACGTTCAAGGTTAATATGACTAACGTAGGACAATGATCGAGTGAGTTGCTTGTAATTGCTACTCACCGTAATTTTAATAAAGGCTCAAAAATACTTTGGTATGACCAGGACTGCTGCGAAATCGCTTGTTGGCGATACTATGGCAACTGTTATACCATTGTCAACAATACACTTTCCGCGTCCAAAATGTCAGATTTTATATCGAAATGTCTAGCTGCAGTTAAAAAAAAAAAAAAAAGTCGGATTAGTCTTCTGAGCGCTAATAGCTCAAGTTGTTTGATGCTAAATATGTCACTACTCACTTTTCAGGTGGGTACGTAAATAAAATATCTGATCACTTGGTGTATAATACACTGCTCTGGTTCGCTGCCGTTAGGCATCACTAATCGTGTCTCGCAGCATATATGCCAAATATAACCATCATCTGGGCTGTTTGTAAGCGCGATAAATCCGATATTTCTAATTTTCTCGTAAAACTGTCTACAAGTACTACAACAGAATATTTTGATAAACTAGCCATCATAATGGAATACTAATGATGCAGTAGCTATTCCTGTTACTGAATGAGCTATTTCGTGACAACATGATTATTATTTTAATTGTTCAAAACAACAACAAAACATTTTTCAGCCGAAGGCACGCTAATTTGAATGCACTGAAATTTCTTGCATTCATTTAATGTCACAATACATAGGTCTTAGGAAAATCATGAAAGACCCCCTCCCCGCTTCTCTTCCATCATCATCAAGTGTATATATAATACACAAAAAACAGTAAATGAGTAGTTACAAGACAACTAATAAGTAATTATTATTTTTCGCTTCAGTATTTATACGAGTATAATTAATTTCGCAAATAAAGTACACGGACACTAAAGATAAAATTAATTTGTGCCTTACAACCGCGAAACGCTGCAAAGCACAAATTTGACTTTTGGCAGGGTATTCGCGTGGTATGGGAACATGGCGTCACAGCCGTCTTAAACTATCACACAAAACTTTTACGTATATACAGATGTATATATGCTCACGCAATTATTAAACTTGTATATTATACTTCGAAGACAGTGAAATCATAATCATTCACCAGCCACAAGATACAATCGATGTGTACGTCCTTTTCCGAATTCACAATGAGGCTCTCATCTGTCGTTGTATAATTCATCATAACATGGAAAGCCGTTCTCTAAATCTGGAAAACAAGATTTACAATTTATAAGGATATACATATTGTTATGTTTCTTTGTTTGTCACAGTGCGCATTATTTAGGATGCCAGGGTAATCTCACGTCGCATTTTTTAAATCGTTAAAGAGTTCAAAAGATATTATTTTCAATTATATTAAAAATCCAAGCAATAAAATGTCAATAATTTACAACTTCCAAGCACCAACTTTTTTTTTTCAAAAGTTGGTGCTTTTTCAAAAAAAAAAAAAAAAAAAAAAAAAAAAAAAAAAAAAATCCGATAAATACCATTTTTTTAAGCTGCAACATCGCCACCCCCCATACGCACACTAAATAATAAATTCAGTTAAGCCGTAAATTCCATATGTCCAAAGAAGTTGGTGAATCAGTGAAAAGTAATTTGAGTTGCTCCTACACGAAATGAAATTAATAATATAGGAGGGAGGGGGGGGGGGGGAGAGAGAGAGAGAGAGATCATTTCTGTAGTGTTGAATGAACGACATACTGGCCTATCAATGAATCTACGCGCTTTCAAATATTTATTGTTCAGTAACTAGAAGACACATGAACCATAAACAGTTTTGTAAAGAAATTACAGTCACTGTTATAATGTTACAAATGTACAATATGCTACATGTTCATGTGAAATCCGTTTACTGAGCAATAAATATTTGGAAATTTCATTTTGAGACACACAGTATTACACAGCAGAATATAAAGTCACAAACCATCATAATGTAGCTTTTTCTTTTTTTTCTTTGAAGAGTTCTTCGGAGAGAACTGCACCAACTATATGCGTTTTCAAAAAAAAAAAAAAAAAAAAACCCAGCTCTTAGGGGTAAGGGAGATAGACTTCTGGTAATTAATCATGTAAGAGCCATACAGCTTCATGTCGGCAATAGATTATATAGAAATAGTGGATATTAAAGATCTAACATTATTTCAAACGCGAATGTACTTTATGTAGTTTCGTAATTTTGCCCCAGAGAGCTTTGGGGGAATACAATCATTGGCATCGGAGTTGCCTTAGCTTGCACTACTTAAAAAGAATATGACCGCTGCCCAAGCGTCTGTGTATTCGCCTTTTATTAGTGCAGTTGATAAAAGCTTCAATGGTCTGATAGCTGTCACCTTTATTAAAATTTAAAAATGATAAGAACACTATGAAATCCTTTAAAAAAAAATGTTCCGGTCGGATTAGATGAAAGGATGGGGCACTGTCTATACTATAGACAGTGCCCCATAGACTCTACACTCTTATAGTATATGCATAGACTCTATACTCTACAACCAACATGCTGCGGATTAGAATGCCACTGTGTTACAGATTTCGGAAATGCCTCTCAAAAGAGGAGTTGTATGAGGCCAAGTGAAATTTTATGTCTGTACTTTCTATGTCTCGACTTTCCATGGGAGGGGGGGGGGGGATTGCCATCACCGTATGCGACTAACTAACTGATTGAAAGCCATTATAAAGATTCACCATCTCAGAAGGAATTCGAATACAAGTCTTTACAAACAAAGGAGTGCAGTCTTGTGAATGCAACATGGACGCATGTCTCTAGGTAATAGTTATTTACATCAGAAACGTGAGACCACCACACTACATACTGGATAACTGAAGTGGTTTGATAAAAAGTATCATTCCTAAAGTACGGATATATGATTGTTGCAAAACCGGTAGACAACCAACACTATTTGTGCAAGTTTACAATCTTTCACAGGTAGGACTGCCCTTTCTTTTAATGGACTGATATCCAATATTAGACACGTAAAGAAAAGACAGTATGAGAAATAGACATCATCTGCTTTAACCGCATAGTTGGTCGAGTGGAAAATTATTATTATTACATATGGGCACCTCCGTGGAGTCCATTAACTCATTGCGGGAGGTCCACTACATCGACACTAACCATCAATACCTGCCACATTTTGCTTTGAACTCATTCATTGACAAAGTACTAATAACTGACTCTGGCAATGCATTCCACGCATTCACCACAGTAAGTAAAAAATCTGGTCCTCACGCCAAAGCTAACCAGAAGCTTATTTAATTTCCCTGGATGACACCTAGTTTTTCTCCCATTATTCGTGCACTGAAATACATGTCTCTATCATATCCTCTCATCCGCCTGTCAACTTGTAACCCACAAATATTTAATCTCTCTTCACATGGAGCATCCCACATACCTGCCACAATCCTGGTCACTCGACTTTGAATCCGTCGCTCCTCTATCACATCTCCAAGAAACCCACGCGACCAGATCTGTGCGCAATAATCCAAATGAAGCCTCAATAAAGATGAACAACAGCAACCTGCTTATCTTTGCTTTTGAGTGTTTCTTCAATAATCAGGTAATTCTATGTGCTATTTTAGCCACTTTTGCAATATGCCCTCTGAAATAATTAAAACCCTGCTATTTTATATTCCTAACCCTATGCTATTTTTTGTGCTATTATTAAGTTCCCTATTACATAATTAAAAAATTAATAAACATTCTTGATTAACTAATTTGAAAGTTTTATAAATATGGTAATACTATTTACCTAACATTCCAGGTATGTTTTCTGATCAGTATTGTTCTAATATAAACATATTAAATTTTTATATTAGAAGATCTGAGAGAGTGATCTGTGGAATGCGATATTTGGAAGGAATTGGATTAGAAAAGTTCCCATTTTCTTGGCGAGAATGCTTAATGATTGTTCAGTCATTTATCTAAATAATATACGACTTCTCTATTTTATATGACTACCCTTACCTTAATGTATAACGCTTCCCCCCTGAGAATCGCAAATGTTGTTCGTTTACAGAACAAGGGAACAACCTCATTTTGATTATTCACTGAATGCTCAAGTATATACTTTAGATGGAGATCATGCATTCGAATTGCAATGAAAACCAAAGTAACAATTCTGTGAGCTCACAAATCGATTTAATACAATTTTTTTAAAAAAAATCTCATTTATACATAACTAGAAAATATCAATTAAAAAAGTTCATGAAATCTAGTATAATGGCAGTCATAAATTAGCTTATTAACATCTGAACAAAATATATGCAGCTAGAATAGTTGTTATACAATAAGCACATTCTTCTGAATTGTCACAAAACGCATCTAAAATATGTTAAAATCAGAAATGTTGGCAAAAACATTCTAATTGAGTACAAAACCAAAAATTAATTTACTTATTCTTACGAAATTTAGCCATACATTCTTCAGTTATGTTTAGAGGCTTTTTCGAATATATCGTTAAATTTTATTATTCCCCCCGCCACAGATATTTTCCTACCTAAACGTTTTGTATAGGAATAACCTAACGGACTCTAAGTTAGAACGGATAACGATATCCAACACTTATTTAGTGTTTCCGAAATTTTGGCTTTTAGGAGTGATAAAATACACCTCGCTACAATCAATCACGACAGAAGAACATGCCGGACCATCAATAGAGCCATTTCCTTCCTTCCTTCAAGATATACAGTTCGACCTTGTGGCTGGCGTTAGCAACACAGGATACTCAAGCGTTTCATATTTCATAGCAGTTTATCAGTAGAGAACCCATCAATAAATATTGCCTAGGTTTGTTGGACCAGGCGATGGAAAACGTGATGACTACTCACGGTCACAATTTTTATATGGCAGTCCCATTAGCTTTTTGTTATTAGGTCAACTGTTAAAGCTGGTTTTCTACCTTAGTTATTTCAATTTTTCCGTTTTGAGCAATCCACAATAACAAATTTTAAATAACCACAGCATATGAAAATATGCGTTCTAAAATTTCAAAGTTTTTCCACCCACTGTATATTTTCAATGAACTCCCCCCCCCCAAATTGGCTTCAAGTAACAAATACCTACACCGTAAACTAGGAGCAACCCCCCCCCCCCCGTGGAATTTCAGTTGCAGAATTCCATTCTGTTTTCTTATAACTGGGGGAAAAAAAGTTTGTCAGATGCAGAAACAGTGACATGTTTCATTTATTATTTCTATACCGCACATTTTTTTAATGTAAAAACGATAAAACGCCGCAATGCATCTGAATACTAATAATCAAATTATAAATAAACCAGTTTCACTCGCAAAGCACCATAAAACTATTTATAAAAATATATAGGAATTTATACAAAATCATCTTCGATAAACCATATAAAACATAGTCATTGTTAATACTTTATCGTGAAGCACCGATACTAACATGATATATTGTTAATAAGAATTTAATGGGACAATATTCATTATCTAATAATCGTAGATAAACGTATTATCTACGACATTATCTAAATCGTAGAAATATCGTAACTACAGAAGATGTAGTTACGATATACACAAACTGTATATCGTAACTCCTTCTACTTTTAGATGTGTGTAAAACCATAACGTGTAGGAGGTTCATCTTTCTGAAGGATACACATGTTTGCGATTCCTCCAGTTATGGAACAAAGCATGTGTGATCAAAACATACCTAAAATAGTATGGACCTAATAAGTGATGCGTTGAAATAGCACTTCCAAGCTTGACTGCTGAGAATTATTTTTGAATGACAGTCTCAAAATGGAAAGGGTGGAAACCTAAAGCCCACTGACAGCATGACAGATGGATTACGGATTAGATAATTTGGAAGGAGGTCTCATCACAATTGGCAATGAAAATCATCTCCCATCTAAGCACTTTCAACAACATTCATTCCACAGCACAATTCGATCAACAACTTGTAGGTTGGGGAGCGGAGAAACTATGGACTTCAACATACGAACTAACTGAAAAGAAAATAAATATAAAAAAATACGTCAAAAGCGTCCATACAACTTTTTAAACTATTCCATGACCAGACTGAAAATTTAAAAACTGGGAATATGTAATACGCGACTTGCGTCACAAAAGATTATACCTATAGCATCATCGAATGCGATTAAGGATGACAAAGAAAAGAGTGAATAAATATCTACGATGAAATTATGCAAAGCGTAATGAGAACGCCTGAAATCAGCTATTTTTAAATGGATATATAAGAATAACGCTTCAAAAAATAATTTTTGCTGAAAGCGTTCAGCTACTAACCTTATACAAATCCACTTAACTATTGAATATCGTTTTCATATTTGGGGTGGTGCCCTAAGCACTCCCTAAGAATACTTGACTCAACAGAGAAGAGAGTAGATTGATTAATGACCGTCTCTTACCGATTCACTACAACCACTGGCGTACAGACGTTTGGTTTCTACATCATGCATTATCTATAAATATTTCCATGGCAAATGTTCACATTAACTGGCAACAATAATTCCTCCACTCTCATCTAAATCCGCTGTAACGCATGCAGCTGCCACCTCAAAAACCCTTTCACAGTTCAACTCTATTCACAGACAAGTTTCTCTTTTTCTTCTTTCATTCCTTCTACTGCTGCATTCTGGAACAATCGTCCTTTATGTATTTCTCAAGGAATAAAATACACAGATTTTCAAATCAAACGCGAAAAAGTTTCTCTTTTCTCAACTATCCACGGTACTAACGTGCTAAATCCATTAAGTACACTTGCTTGTGATCAAAAAGGTTTTCATCTATAAATCCAAGCAAAAGTCGACCAAAAAGTTAGGACCGGAAATTTTCCTACAACTAAGTTATTCCAAAATAGAGAATAGCCGACTTACTAATTATAATCATGAATGAATAGAACATTCCTAGTGAACTCTATCAACAGTTAACTCGTTATTATTCGAGAAATATTTAAATCAAAATGTTTCTCATAAACGGAATAACTGGTCTGACAACACTATTTTATGCTTTTCTGAGATTTCTTTCTCTTTTAGATTTGTGTTATGGTGTCTACATAGCCAAAGCAATTAGAACTTTTCCTTTCGAAACTGAGTTTTTTAACCGTGCAAATCAGAAAAACTGACCATACAACTAACATTTCAGACAATGATACCATTTAGCGTAAGGAACATGAGATCGCGACGAGATTACTACAGCAACGAAACAGTTCTTCTGAAATCAATTTATCAAAGCACAAAATTTAAATAAGCAGCACTGCTCAAATCTGTACAAGATAAATTTAGTTTACGGATATGCAGCAACTTGAGTAACTAAAAAGTTACTTTAAAATTCCGTCTTTTCCCCCTGTTCGTGCATCCTTCAAAGAATGCTATTCTTTGCTTCTTCTTCTTCTTTTTTTTTTTTTTTTGTTTCCCCTAGAGCAACGACAGGACATGCACCAGCTGTCTTTTTCATCAGGAATACTTTTCTGTTTAAATAAGCTTACGTATTAGAATTTCACAAAAGCGAGAGGGGAAAAAAATCTGCTGTCAGGAATTCAAGTTAACTTGTGTCAGCTTGTGCATAAGAAAGAATGCAAAATACTCTGAAGCAGTGGAATGAAACCGTTAGGATCAGACCAAGCAGAAGTATATTCAAAAGTGATCCTAATTAAAGCAATGCGTGCTTAAAGAGGAGCTTTTCACTCAAGATTTTCAATGCTCGAACCCTACGAGCCGTGAATGCAACGTTTCTCTATCTGCACTTCCTGCTTAAGCAACGATGCTGTGATTTGGCCGTAGTTCCTGTAAAAGTTTTCTACGCTAATCTATTGAAAGTCAATGAGGAAAAGTTCCTCTGAAAAGTAATGTTCTCCTCAATATAATCGGAAAGAAATGACTCGGACACGAAAGATCAGCAGTTATACTAGAAAATTTATATGAAAACATTTGCCATTAATATTAATTATTAACTTGATAAATTAATTGTTATTAATGAGCCAGCTCCTCTTATGGAACTCAATGGGACAGGCTTATTTAAGCAAGTCTTTGCGCATTTTTTACATAGTTTTACACAGTAACATGAAATGCAACTAATTTCTACAAATGTTGTGGCTGAATTCTTTCCAAAATGTTAAAGATATGCAGTATATTCATACTGCGAATAAGGGAGATATTTTCTCCATATTCCAATTAATTACCTATGATGCACACCGTAACAATGGTGGTGGTGCAGTTTGATATTAGGTGGGATTTCTCATCGAATTTCACTCCATTTTCTTCTTTAGAGGACTAATCTTTCTTCGTGATATAAAATTCCCCAATCTGGTCACAGTTAAATAATATAGTCATCAGAACTAAACGCATATATTCACTGAAAATCGCTTAATCTTTACTGTATGCACTTCAGTCTCATTTCGTATTTTAGCAGGAAATGCTGTTGGTCCTTAGGTACACAAATTCCTACAATAACTTATTGCAAGCACTCCAGTACCCGTGATAACTATTTGATGTGGACCTCCGAATAATTGAAGAGATATGCGTTATTGACCTTGTAGAGCTTATTTAAGAACCTTGAACGCTTACTGCGATTACTATATTTTACATTATCAAACTCGACAAGTATCGAAACACTTATCACTCATGAAACAATGGAAACTATTTTACTAAAACTTTTTATATATAAAAAAGGACAGGTGTAAACAGTGTACTGTAGTGTTCTGTTTAATGCTGTGGAATTCTACTTAATCGAAGCTAGTTAGGAATTACCACCGGAGGCTATGAGACCAGTTTATGATCTATTAATTGCGTGCGATCTAGCTGGCTTGCTGTTTTGTAGGACAGAGCACTGCGAAGATTAAACCCAATGAAATATACTTTTAATGAAAGTAGAGTCAAATATTGGAGTACTTCCATTAAGTGTAGTAGCGTTAGATATGGTAAACAAATTCGGAAAGCCATGTAAAAAATATTTACAAGACATTTTTGGTTAGTGTGGTTGTTTTTAAGTAGCAAGTACTTTTATTGAGAATGTTTGGCGTACGAGATCATTAAGAGCATGATCTCTTTACCTTTCAGCGAATAATACTAAATACTGGTAGCCTGGCAACTTCTATACTTTATAGAGATAACTGCAATTTTCTTTATGCGCCTAATGGTGAGAGATATCAGAACAGAATATCGATTGACGCTAAGCTAAGGTCATCAATGATATAGTGAGAGACCTTGTGCTAATAAGTATGAAACTTTAGAGTAGCGAGAACAATCACGCTGGGTGAAAATCTCCATTTTTTTTTTTTTTAATTTGCTGTTAGAAATATATTGCAGCACCTTTTTCAAATATTTATTGTATATTCCAATTACTAGATGAAATTCATGCAGGTCATGAATTTTAACATCAAACTTACTGCCGATTCTCGTTATATTCACATCGAGTTGGACTGTTTCTCATTAAGTCGAAACAACTTATGCCATGAGGCCAGTGTATGTCTGTAAAGCGCGTGTTCTTCTGGCGGGTTTGCCTCTTTTGTAGGATGAAAAACACGACTTTCTGAGAGGGAAAAATCCTTCCACCTCCATATGAGACCAGTTACTTCGAATACAGCAAAAGAATCTCAGAACAATATTTCTATTCTTAAATTGGGGAGAATCTCAAATGATACAATTTTTACAATATCTCAAAATCATCCGGTGGCGATTATCGTAATTCTCCAACTACTATAAGATAAGTATAAATAACTACTACTTCAGCGAGGGTAGCATTGAAATATTCATACTTGGAAATATCCTGTACATCTAGAGCAGGTTTATAGAACATGCTACTGCAAATCAAAAATGCGCTCACGTGACGCAGATTGCTGATTTCACCAGTAAGAGGCCAAAAGCGAAAAGTAAAGACTTTTCGATGCGATCCTCAAAGGATAAGTATTTGTTTAATGTCCAGTTTGGCCTGCGATTACTGATCCACTTTGTTCGATGACTTCTTTTTTTTTTTTTGGACTTTAAAAAAAAAAGACCAAATGGATTGATTGCATCATAACATATTTTCAGCAGAATATACAAGAGAAAAGGGAGTTTTATGGGAGCAACACAGAAAGATCTAATAGTAGCATTGCAGAATATAATATCCGAAAGTGACAAGGACTAAGGCGAATTGAACAATATAACGATAACATATTTTGGTGAATTAATATTGCAATGATTTCACGTGTACCTAGTTTCATAGGCACAAATAATTCATTTTATTTACTATATATATAAAGAGTTCTCACACTCTGTCAAGTATTAAAATCTGTAATTTACTTCTGTCAAGGAAAATTAGGCGAACAAAAACTGAACTCCATTATAATGGAGGCGAATAAACTTTTTTTTCCCCTCTAGTGACAAAACTTGCTCTCCACCCTTTTCTTCTCCCGTTGCGCCAAATCCAGCTCAGTTTTCATAGTATCCAGTTAATTCGTGTACTGAGACTAAACTGCAAACAAGGGAACATGCACGCAAGCATAGCATACCATACAAGAATAGAAGTCGCTTTAGTATAGAAGTATAGGCAACTGCAAAGAGAAAGAAGAACAATAAACCAGAATAAAGTGAGAAATTCTGTTAAATTGGGTTTAGAGTGCACATCGTCCAGTTAACGTGACTCGCCTTGCACCACAAAGCTTTTTACTTATAAAGTAAGTGATGAACGTAAAAATACACTACTATAAGCAACGGTAGGCAATAAACGACCATTAGTATAATTTAACGACGAACGTGGATTTTTTTAAGTGCTGTTTCGCTTTTAAGAGAAGGAAAGGATTTTACAAAAGCACGGGGATAGGGAAATAAACTTGAAAAACTGAAAACACACAATTGTTGTTCTCGCAGATAGTGTAGAGAAAAAAGCATATTCTCTAAATAATCAAAGGGAAAAAAATCACACTCGCTTTCTCTTTTGAAGAGTACACTTCTTGTAAAATGCATCCTCAAACACGGTGAAGCATTTCGCAGAATAAGATGCATGTCTTGGATGAGTTGGAAGAATCCACGATTTTTTCAACGCAAAGAAAGCGGGTTTGAATCCGGTAACCCATGAATGTTTATTGCAAAGGCCTGCTCCGGACGAACTTATGGCTTTTGAGTTAACACAATTTTATTTTATTATTATTAGTATTTTGCGCGCGCGCGCGCATGGCCTTTCACGGACAGCATGTTTTTTTTTTTTTTTCCCGCTGGGTTCAGCTTTCTTCAGCAAGCACTCAACTGTTATAGTGGATTATCGCCTCTGTTTTGATGTTATTATCATCATTGCTTTGAATGGCTAGATGGTGACCTAGGAAACTCGGCATTAAAAGTTTAATCCTAACATTTTTTATATCGAAAGTCCCACAACTAAAGCATCTTGCATCCTCTTGAAAAGAATCAGAACTTCACACCTAAAGGGGTTCATGTAGCAATACATAAGGAAGATGAGGGAGACCTAGGTATCAATTTCACAAGAAAGATAAGTCGTAACTCTCAAACGAATAATCACTTGGCAGATAGACGTTAATTTCTTTATTTCCCTAGAGATTAAACGCCGCTTCGGTGCAAAATATCCTGCCGAACATGTACGGAAATCACAATAGTCCGATGTGGAAGTAATCTATCAGGAGTTCAAGTTAGTGGTACTATACCAAGTAGAGCTGCACAGTCTCAGTTTCTTGGAAGAATAACTGATTTGAAGAGCGTAGGAAGTCCATGGATATGGAGAGGATACACACACAACACCTTTTCCGATGAGATGCGTGAATCTGTATGGTGGATGCCTGGGGATGCAAAATCCAGCCATACGATGGCGGAGGTGGTGATGACAGAGAGCTTCATTGCCTGAAATGGATCTAGGCCTTTTGATTTAGTTCGAGTTCTGGAATTATCTAAAAATGCTTCATGAATACCAACAATTATGAAACATTTTTTAGATAATGTAATGCTTCCTACACTGTGGCAGTTTCGTGGAAAACACCTACGGCTTTTTCAAGAAAATGTATTATTCATACTTAAAGTGATACTGCAATATCATTTTAAAGAAATATGTATAAAAAAATAATGACTCGTCTGCACAATTTAATCCAACTAAACACTTATGTGAGGAAATGTCTCGCACGAGCCAACCGAGTACGTCCAAACGTATGGTAACAGTCGAAACGAATGTTTCGGCTGTTACATGAGATTTGCGAGCACTCAACGAGAGAAGTTGAAAATCAGTAGTCAATAACTCCCCCTCCCCCAAACACAAGCAGAGAAAGAGAGACGCAGCTGATTAACAAAAATTCCCTCGAGCAAAATATTCCAAAATTGCATGTCTAACTTAATGCGATTGGTTACTGAATTAATTTAGGATCTCGGCTGTTCATTCTACAATAAATAGATGCGCGATTCTTGCTGTTCATTATACAAAACAGAATAAATTTAAATAGGTATTAACTACAACAATGATTTTTTTAATGAAAGCAATAATCATTTTCGTCTGATGCTAGAAACATCTAATTCAGTCTGCCGGATGTTTTGTACTCTAATATGAATAACACTTGCAAAACAGTACAAAGTTTTAAAAGTATCTTTTTGACGTTGAAAAGAATACATTATGCAAATTTCACGATAAAGTCAGCAAAAGGAATTTAAAATAGAATGGGAGTGTGTACTTCTACCAAGAAAAATAATCGCCACAGGACATTGGTCAGATGTGCCTCAAATAATACGCCAAGGGTAGCAGAGAAGGATGACAAAAGGGCATACACTCCCACTTGAAAAGTAGCATGCGTTCAAGTTCCAGGACAGCGCGGAGCTCGTTTGCACATGTCAGTCGCAGACCTACACTATCATCTTACTGCACAAAAGGGTCGAGAAGTCCTCGTCGCTGACTGCAGCCAACAGCACGCCCCAGGCTTCAGAACTATATACTAGCTATTCGACCATAAACAAATCTCAAAGAAAAAAAGAAATGAGAAGCCTACTGGTTCATACAAAATCTCTTGAGAACTTTTCCCCCTTCAGCAACACGGTTAGAGTAGACGTAGGAAACGTGCTGTAATCTGCGGATGGCAGATACGGAGCTGAACGAAGGTAATTGATAAACTGCTACAACATCGTTTTTTTTTTTTTCGTGCGCGTGCATGTGGACACATGAGTGCCAGTATGTAAAGGATAAGGAGAGGGGAAGGTTTAAACAGTAGGGTGTAAATTCACTTTCTACTGCTTGAAAGAGAATTAAAAAAAAAAAAAAAAACTGACACAAGAAGTAAATATGCTAACAAGTTTTATTCATTCTGCTAAAATTTAAATATAATAGCAAAATCATCTATTCATATTTAATGTTTATAAGTTCTCATTCCACTTTACCTTCATAATGCAGTTTCCAAACAGTATCTATGTCTAGATAGTTCTAAACATACAAAGAATTTATAAGTACATAAAATTTACTTATAAATTTTATAAGTAAATAAAATAAATAAATTATCTACTTCACGCAGTGTGAATGCACTACATAAGTATTAGAGTTCTTGAAATTAGTGTTTCACTGCAAATTATAATGGTATCAGGAAGGTATATGGATCGTATTATAATTTTATTCTGATACACAAAACGAACCGAAATTTTATTTAATTTCGTTCAAATGCTAGCAGTAATTTTCAAATTATTTGCAAACTGTAAGCGAGATTCCTATCCTTCACCTTATAAATCAGAACAAATTTTGTTTGAATAATTGGTAGTATCTGACAAGCGTTGCAAGATAGGAGTCACGATGTACAGTCACACCGTAGAGAGTACTGTAATTCGTCAAAAATACAGAAACAGAAGTCTGGTAACTAAAGAATAGCGATTTTTAATAAAAGGCACTCAAAGAAGATTTTGCATTAGCCATAAAAGAGATCTTTCAAATTTTTCTGATTTTCACCTCACCACAGTATATCAAAACTATACTTTCATTCAGCCATAGTAACCTTTACTGAAAGTAATTTCTATTAATTACATACTAATATTACTATTAAATCAATGCTAATTAATCAGTGTCATATCGAAGCCCCTTGTTTCGTGGCATCTGAATTTAAAAGATCTTCTGGAATGAAAAATAAAACACGAAGTTAGACTTCTCAAATGAAGTTACTGACGTCTTTTATTCATTTATTTTTATTATTTCGATGGAAGTAAGAGTTTCCAGCTGGACAATTTAGCTATAGTAACTACGTGATAACCTAACCTAGAATTTAGTTTAGCACAAAAGGTTCATAAATATTTTTTTTTTATTCGTTAACTGATTTGAATGGTTTATATCATTAATCATATCAGCAATCATATAAAACCGAAAGAAGATACCCAACAAAGTATTCCTGAACATTTCAATAAAGAAATCAAAATAACAATAAATTAAAACATTAAACGCTGAAAAGCAGCTGATATATATGATGATATTCGTCCTACACTGCTTACAAGAGAGAAAAGGAACACTGTAATGTATAAGAGAGAGACAAAAGAATCGCGAACAAAATGTAACAAAAAAAAAAGTTAGTACTGAACGAAGTATGTATGTAAGAGCTGTTGAAAACAATGATGTTATGTGATGTAAATAACCATACAGAGCGATAGAGGAAAGTGGGGGTTTTAACTGTTCACTATTCCGGATTACTTATAATTTACATGGCCTATATTATAAAGGAAAGTGGCATTAAGTTAAGTTCATTATTAATTACTATGTAGATGTCACTCCGTTAAATCGGGTTACGACTTATGAATCAAAAGAAACATTGCACTTAACTCGGTATGAATATCGAATCAATAAAAAGATGAAATTTATGAAAACGGCAGAAATTCATCAAAGTCCATTTTCAGCGGTGTTTCCTGAAAAAGAACAACACAATCTAAATGTGCTGTTTAATGTTACTTCCTTCCCGGTTACTTGAAAGCAGGTAACAATAAACAGCATATTTAATGAAGATGGAAAATTAAAATGGAAATAGGCAATAGAATAAATAATACTGACAGATATGTGATGAAAATCACATTAACTAATTTTAAAGAAAAGAAAATCAGCCAACCAAACAAACAAAAATGATCGCAACATGAAATAGTGTAGTACACAACCATTCAACATATAAATCTCAGATACAGTAGAAATGGAATATATGCTCAAGGATTTGAATACTACTGATCAATTTTTTTTTTAAATAGAAAGTAAAGAAAAGGGAACATCAATGGAAGAACTTGATTAAAATGAAGCCTTTGCAAAGGAAATTGACACTGTTAGTATTCAAGAAAAGTGGAATAGACATTTAAATCAACATTGCCTAAATGTTTCGTCTGGGGAACAGATCTCTTCCTAAATTCAATCAAAAGCCATATGATAAAATATATTTAAAGCGCCCTTATGTATAAAAGATTATGGAATAAGTTTGTTTCTTTTAATATGACACGTAGTTTTTATGACAATATCATCCATGAAAGGTTTGGAATCTTACATTCCATTAATGATAGACTGGTCAAGCATTAGCTAAACCGGGAACTCGGTTTCGATACCGAACAGGGTTAGACGTGCAATAAGTATTATTATTATTTTTTTTTTTAACATTGGGTGGCAGGTAAGTTAGAAAGTGAAATCTTATAATATGATTATATCCTTAAATTAAGGGGTGTACCGAGTATAAACATCTATGTGAGTAATATACTCTTGTAGAATTTTCAATAAAACTCTGAATCATGTGCTGGCCAAGTAGAAAGCGTCTAAATCTTTGTAGACGTGAGATGAATTTCAACCGTTGTGAGACAGCCATCATTGAGCTAACTGGAGGCGTGAAGTTGCCAGAAAGATTTCCATTATCTCTCTTCTGATTTTTTTTTATTTTTAATTCTGACTCAAAGACTGTTAAAAAAATTCGTAAACTACCTTCAAGATATGTTGCTATACTTCTTTTTGAAAATGAAAACTCGCATAAGCGCTTGTTTCCAAAAAATGAGTAATATTTTATGCAATAGGTAATAAGATATTATATCAGTATAACATCTTATACTGATAAAATGATTTCCGGTAAGTTATTGTAAAAATACCCACGTTTTTTTTTTTTTTTATATTATTTAATTATTATCAGAAATACCAGAATTTTTCTCCGAAATCAACTGGCGACTTGTACCTTGTTCCTCTAATTTGCCCCAGTGTGTTAAGAAACTAGTTGTCATTTTACTCCTTAGGAAATGAATGAATAAAAGCAACATTTCAGCCTGTCTGCTAGCTAGACACCCTATACTCTGAAAGAAAACTGGTTATTGGAAACTTGTAAATAAAGTGTGTCTACCTTTCACTATATTAATTACATTTTAATCAGTTTAACCCATTTATCCCTGCATAACTCATTCTATTTAAAAATTACCACTAAAATAAATAACTAATATTAAATATAATAGAAGGCCACCTAACACGAGAGAGGGAGACTTTTCAATATAAATTAATTGAGTTAACCTATAGGCTCCAAGGTAGAGCTGGAAAGCATTTTTTACAGGGGCTATTCGTAACGCACTACGAAGAACAATATTTGCACTCTTAGTATGAAAACTTATTTTCATCAATGCAGTCGATCTAAGGGAAACAGATGCGCCTGTGATTAAATAACTTAATTTACTTCACGGCTGAAAAGGAAAGGCTATAGGATTAAAAATGTTTACCTCAAAAATGCAACTTTCTTGAAGGAAAATCTGCGGCGAAACACTGAGAAACGTCGTCACGTTTATTACTGGCTCTTATTCAATTTAAAACGGAAAAAAAGTTTTCAGTGTATGAAAGAATGACAAGCGAGTGAGTTGGAAATGTATGATTACAGTTCTATTTATTTCAGGCATTCTGCTCATTAATTCAATGAAAACAGAGTAAAAAAAGTTATACTTCATACACTATTCTTAATTATAGGCTGTGGACATTTGAGTATCGAAAAATTGTACATCAGATTTAGAGCACATTGTGCTTCTTGGCATCGTAAATACTTAAGATATCATTTAGTATTCAGAGAATGAAATAGAGGTTATGAAATTTAAATAAAACATTCGTACTATAGAATAACACACTTCGAATTTCCCTTTAAGTCACTGTCAGTTTACAATAAGCAAGAAACAATCAACCCCCCATTTTTCAACACACACACGAGTGTGTATATATATATATATATATATATATATATATATAAGTAAAGTGGTGGTGAGAGGGTCTCATATATATGATTCATTAAGAAGCTGTTCCGAAAAAAAAATATATATATATATATAAAGGCAATAATTCGAAATTTCTGGTATAGATGATTAGCAACTTTAGAATCGCAAAGGGCACTGAAGTTATTTGCAATATAAAAGAAGGCATTTTTAATGAACAAATGATATTGCAGTTATAACTAACCTTCGATGTTAGAAAATAGATCAGTAATATTAGAAACGCTTCTTGTAATCTTAGGTTGTTAATGACGAATGTGACAATATAAGCTACTGAATTTCAGAATATAAAGACTACCCCCCCCACTATAATTTATTCGAAACTAAAATGTGTGAAGAATCGTACTATTTCAAGATACTAAAAGTCAATCATCCTTCAATAAATTCTGAAGTCCTAGAAATCTAAGTCGCGTTAGGAAAAAATCTCGTAGAAGAATACTAAATGATTCCTTCACATATGTCTATGTTGGATGCGGTGAAAGGCGTGACAGTAGGGTGAGGTTCCTTGAATTGTTTGTTTCACGCTATAGAAAGCAGGCAGCCTCTAAAACTCCTCTTTCATAATAAATGATACGTAACTGCAAGTAGTGTTACGACTGATACATACATTTAATATGAAAATGAGAAGAAAGAATTGCAGAAGGAAGGAATGTAAACAGCTTTCTGTCTACGTAACTAGTATCGATCAACGTTTTTTTTTTTTTACTTCGAAAGTTAGTCTGAGAATCTGAGAGAGAGAAGCTTTACGGTATTTAAGAAGCTTGCATACTAAATAAACAAATTGTTACAAAGAAATAAAAGGCAGAGAAGTGAACAAGGGTTATCTATACTGTTCTGCACATAGACAACGAATTTGCATTAATTTTATTAGTTTCACTTTATCAACATTGCTGAGTGGTTGTTATATCGAAGTATCCAGTAAGATCAATGAAGAAATTAATGTATTTGCATAAAATCGATAAGTTGAAAATAATGTGTCACTTTTTCACGTGAATAATTTTCACCATAAACAATTTGACTTAAAAAAAAAAAAAACCCGCCGTTGCAAAATCTTTCTGATGAAATTTAATTGAAAAATTACGAAGGGATTGGTATTTAGCCAAGCATTTGCCCAATAAAGATTAGTCAATATTATCTTTTGAGTTTTCATTAACTTAAACATAAAATGAGTTTGATTTAGGATTGGCTTTTAAAATATGAAGTAAAAGAGAGATCATTAATTTCCTAATAAATTAGGCAAAAACTGTGGCTTACTTACCGACTTCGTTTATTTGAAAGTAAACGTACAAAGCATGACATTAACCTTATTAATGATATCCCCCATGTTGTGAAAAACAATTTTTGGTATCCATTTCGTACACTTTAATTATTATCTGATGCGATCCAAGCCTAGGAATGTTTCTGTTCACTTCGCTTCTACGCAAAGCGTCTCTGTGGCCGCAGAGCATTATCGTGAATTGGGGAACTTAAACATCTGGTAGTTCCTCTACTTCTACCACGTGCACTATTCTTTCGTTTGAGAGGTATATTAAACACGGACGCAGCGTTCAACCGCTACACGAGCGCCCCGAAGTGAGAGCTTCGAAAGACTTTTCTGAACTTTCACTATGGACGTCGAAAAGTACAAACACAGTCCAATGCCGCGGGAAATATTTGAAGTTTGTGCACTGGTGAAAAGTCCGAACAGAAGAAGGATATATATATACATACATATATAAGTTTAAAAAAATTAAAAGGTTCTTAAATTTACGAGAAATCGGTGATTATGAAAATAGTTATTGCTTCCAGCATGAGGAAATTAATACAAAGTTTTAAAATTTAGCAATGCCTCATGGATTCGACTTAATCTCATTTTATAGTTTATTACATCAACTGTATATTTTCTAAATATTTAATAAACTGAAAGTTAAAGAAACTTTATTTGCTGAATAATAAAGACATGCTATTGAAAAGAAGAGAGAGACCTTGATAAATTGATTTCAGCGAAAAATATTCCACAACCTTTGCAGCAAAAGGTTCAGTGCATGCCAAGTGAATACAAGAAGCTATATTATCCAATTAAAAAATATATACTAAGTGCACTTTTATTTACATACTCGTTCTACAAAGACATCACTTTATATGTATCGAAAATTCACTGTGGGTGAAGTCTGTTATATCAGAATTATAACGAAATTCAAGTTTAACATAAAAAAAAAATCTTTAGCATAATTTTTTTAATCTTATTATACGCGATAGTAATACAAAAGCACATTTTATCACGTTAGATGTTACTTTTTGGAAATCAAAAGTAATTTTTCATGAGAATCGTAATGATCACATAACAACGTAGTCTCTCTCTTCCTGTGTGTGCGTGCGCGTGCGTTCAAGCTCTATAATTTCAGGTTGAATTATCGTAATTATCGTAAATATATATAATCAGTTTACTTGGTTAATGCTGGCAATAGATCTTACAACTAATCTTGTGGTCAGTTTGGAAGTGAAATAAGAAGATGAGGTCGCAAGGCTTAATTTGTAATGGTGAAGCAGAATGAAACGTCAGCTGGAGAGAGAGAGAGAGAGAGAGAGACGTCTAATTAAATGTATGGAAATTGAGTGGTGGCCAGGAGAGTTCAAATCTGGTTTGATGACTACGTGACCTTCCTAAAATTAACAGAAGGGGAAGATCTTAGTTAAATCTAACACAAACGAAATTGCCCCGATTTAATAAATTAATTTAATATAAATTAAAAAATCTGAAACATTTAATGTGGTTCAGAATATCCAATTTTTTTTTTAAATCCATATTTTTGTTAGTAGTTAGTACTAAATCGAAGAGCCCCAGTAACTCAGTTGCCATAGACGAGCCCTTTAGCTGGAAAGGCTAGGATTAGAATGCCCTCTATAACAAGAGGAACCTTTATCAGATACTTGCAATCAAATGGTGAATTAGCTGACCTACGGAGAGAGAGAGTTTTTCTCCCGAAACGCGGGTTTTTCATCCCTCAAAACAGCTAAGCTGGCTCTGTGAAAATCTATACACAGACATAGGATGCTAACTGCGAGATGGAAGAAATTAGAGCCTCACCATCTTATCTTGCTGCTGCATATTATGGGTCTCAGGTAGAGAGCCATAACAGTCAACCCCTGAATGTAGATGGGACTAAATCAAGCAAGCTCAAGTAAGATGACAATAAAAAAAAAAATGTATAATAAAATATTAATGGAGCATAGATAAAGGGATATTTCTCAAAAAAAATTGTTTTTAAATATTAAAAAAGTGTAGAAGTCTTTCACACACACAAAAAAAAAAGAAGGAAAGAAAACAGAAGTAAAAAAAAAATGAAGAAAGAAATTCTACAGTATTTGGTTATTCACCCTTTCATGAAACAGCGAGCTGTATGCAGCTTCAAAAATACATACATACTCATAAATCATTCATCATTCTGTTAAAATTAGATTTTTAATAATTTTATTTTTAGAAAGCTCAATATTGAATCGGTGGGTCGAAGTCCTCAACATTATCTGTAGTTATTTCTCAGTCATATCTCACCCATAAGATTGAATACTCAAAACCTACTGTACATCACTGTTATGAATGCGCAATTACATTGACTACACTGTATGTATAGAAATTGATGGAAGAAGCTTATTGTATGGGGAAGATGATATGAAGAAGAGGAGAAATCAGCAAGGTGCGTTCGAAATTCAACTGAAAAATGATAGTGACCGAATGCTATTATGTTTTAGCAACTGGGAAGAAGCACAGGAAAATGCTCATAAGAATTACCTGCGGAAAACAATAGACTGAAAAGTCTGGGTGGAAAGGTCAGTCTGCCTGATAGCTCGACTAAACAAATTTGATTCGAACAAGGGGGATTGAAAGGTGGGGGGGGGGGGGGGAAGAACATAGAACGTGAAGCGGTATTCCAAAGCTGAATGTATTTCAACTTTCGAGAATACAAGCAATGTCTGGCTGAGAAGTAGCATCTAGGGCGGAACAAAGAGTTTAGCTTTCAGATGCTTACGCATCCAAAAAACCTTGTTGATATAGGTATGCATAAACTAGGCGTTCGCAACGATGTTAAGTTACAGAGCTTGTTATGAACTGATTGCTCATACAGAAAGATTTCTAAATCAAAGAAATTACATAATGAAGAATTTAAAACAACATAAATAAATAAATACGGCAAAGAAATCTGATTCTTTACCTTATGGAAATGACTGAATAATTTAGCGGAAGTATATTCGCAAACATATCTCAACATACAAATATCGCACCGCAACAGTTTTTGATGTGTCATTAAAATGCCAACAGTACCTCGGATAAGCATCGCCGCAAAACGAACACGAAAATGAAGCACCTGAATATTACAGCAACAATATATACATATTCATGTTACGTTAGTGTTTGGTGCATGTGCATAGGTAACTTAAAGAAGAAATGTTTTTGAATGAGGACCTGGGTAACATCCAAAATAAGATGAGCAGAGCTATATTATGGTTTTGTTTATTTATCATTATTTTATGACGAATGTAACTGAGGAAACTTTTGGAGATCGGCATTTTATGCAGCTAGCATTATCTAGTTCTATGAAGTTAGTTTGTAGATATTTCTTGCGAAACTGTATGTACAACAAAATATTTCTAAAACAAGAAAGAATAGAGAATATCAGGAGACTGCGAATGACAGGGAATGAACAGGGCCTTGACTGAGCTGATAAATAATTCTGAACTTGCTTAGTAGTAGATTTAAGTGACATGAAAAAGATCATACTTGACCTTTAAAGCACAGTTTACTATTGATTCAATCCAATGGACTATCTTGGGTACATCTGATATGAAATCAGATGTATGGATCAGATACAGCGATATGAATAAAATTATTCGTTTAAAGGTTATCAATTGCGGCATGCTGCAGATTCTTCTACTTTCCGCGGATGGCTTTTTGTCGTAAAAAAAAGTAGATTCTTACACACGCAGACATGGATAAAACCATTAGCGAAAGAATGAGTTTTTTTGTTTTTTTTTAAATTAAGATCCACATATTAGAAATAACTGCCATAAAAAAAATGTGGGTGAATTTGTAGGGTTATTTATTTTGATATTAGTTACATAATCATTTCTGCCAGTCAACCTTCAGTATAGGAGACTGCACTAATTTTAATAAAAATCTGGCATCACGACTTAACTATTATGAGAATGAAAGTATAAACTGTAGAAAGGAATTGTTCGGGAAACAAGTACATGTTTAATTTGTATATGGGATATAACCATAAAGCAAACAGTTTTAAAGGTTAATTAAGTATTTAATGGCAAGAACTTAGCAGTGCTGCTCAGGCATGACCTCGTATGAAATGTGAAGATTCATCCTTTCCTTAATAAACATATGAATTACAGACTAAGTAGTTAGTGTATCGTTTTTATTTTCCAGTTGTTGTTGTTTTTATTTTCCCTAAAAAATCTTTGCTACGTACGACGTCCGTCATTACTGTAGCCATATAATTTCAGCACGTTCGATACTGGAATGGTTTATATGTATCGGCTTAATGGAATAATATGCCTGATTCTATTTTCCGTTTTATGTTGTTCGGATTGAGGCGCATTCGCTTAAAACATTATGTGATAACTTTTGTAAGACAGCTCACAAATGCTATCACATATATTTTTTCAAAAAGCCTTCCGGACTAATTTTATTTACTACTCCAAATTTTAAGTTTGAAGCATATTTCTATACCACCCATTCTTAGCCTTACTTCATCTGATTTCTATTTCTTCGATTTTCAAAATGATTCAGAATTATATTCTGTATTTATTGCACCACAACCACAGTATCAGTCATGTTAAAGCATGTCGGTCATCAATGACTGCAAGTATTCTCCAAGTTAAGTTACATAACGCCATAACACTCTCTAATTATTACGTTAATCATGAAATAAACCTGCAATAATTTAGAGGCAACTAGGTTTTATGAAGCTGTGTTAATGTGGTGTAGCAGGGCGGTCTCTCGCACATTAAAATGTTTGTTATTAATAATAAATATATAATATTGGAACTTGGGATTGAACAGTTCTACGCATGTGCAAACATGCTAAGATGGAAGCAGTTCTGAATAGTGTATCACGGTTCAATTTAATGAAGACTTTAAATTTCGTATATTTTAAAATAGTCTTTCGTCCAGTAATCAGATTAACACACTCTTGCCTAAAACTATTAAAAAACATACATCAAAAAAATAGTAGTCCCTAAATCTGAACATTCCGGGTAAAAGCTGTTTTGAATAAATTTATTTCTCAAGCGCCACTTGGACCAATAAGCTCAAGTTCCAGAACATGGTTCGACCGAACCATTGTAGCTACATGTGTTTTGAATTCTGGTTAAAAAAAAGAAAAAAGAAAAAAAGCCAACTGTGTCAGCCATCCTTCGTATTCAGCACGTTACTGTTTTACACACACAAGGAACTAAAATTAACAGATTAACAAACAAGTTGAATAAGTTGTCTAACATACGAGTAATTTGCGCCAGCATGTAATTTAATGCAAACACAGAACTACAGAATGGCATATTCAATATCAGTTCATTTCTTTCAGTTATTTGCCATACTCAGTTACAACTTTTAAATGAACCGAGTTTTATTAAATACGACTTATCGGCAAACGTCGCACTTAATTATCACCGCGTTTTAACCAACGATATCCTTCTGGAATATGTAGTACGAGACAGATTTCAAGAGAATCACTTACAGAGAAAGAAGAACGACAGGAGGTTTAAAAAAAAAAAAAATCCTGCATTATAAGTGTCACAAGAGTTGCGGTCGATATACGTCGAGCTTCACTAGCATGCAATATTAACACTGAAGTAAAGAATAGAAGCGGCAAATCCTCGCCGGTAGCTGACTCTCTGCCGATGATAAATCAAGCAGAAGACACGGATAATGCATCACGAGGACTGGTTTTGATTTTCATTGAAGACCTGTTCTTTAGCGCAAGCCTACGAAGCCTCTAGCTATAACACGGGGATCGAATTGTAGTGCGAGGTGACAAGGCAGATAATATCAGTATAAAAATAATAAATTGTACTCCGCATCTCTGCTTGCAAGATACCGTACGATGAACACAGCTGAATGCTGACAGAATTCTAAAACGACAGGTAAATTCTATTGCTAACAGAAGATGCAGGGATTTAAACACCACTGACCAAATGATCACATATAATACACGTGTAAATAGACATTTACATCAATAGCTTAGAACTATCACAATATAAAAGTCAATTCGTAAGACAGAAGTTTAAAAAATATCACCAACATTCTATGGGGGGAAGGAATAATTTTTCTACATGAACATGGATCTGTTTCATGAACGGAACATGTGAGCCAGTATATCAGTTATGATCAAAATTGGTCCTAGTTATAATTAGAACTTAATTATAACTAAGATATATTTATATACGACGCACACTAAAAAGTATATTAAAAAAAGGAACTGTGTAAAATTTTCACAGGTCCCTTTGAACTGTTTGCATGCTAACTTATAAATGCTTCTTGAATTTGCTATATATTTTATGAGAAGCGAACAGACAGCAACTAAGTACATACCACAAATAGGAGTGTTTTACCAATTCATAATATACTGCTAATGTTATTGCACACTGAATAACATTACCTTAATATATATATTACAGTAGCGAACAAATTAATCCGAACAAGCGAAATTTTCTTGGTTTTAGTTCACTATTTTGGTTGAGTGCTGGATGTTTTAGCTGTCTCTACGTTTATTAATAATGTTGGGAGTTTTTAATAGTGTAAACAAGGTGACATTCGAAGGGTTTTATTCATTTTGTGTAGCTATAAAATTGATACATCTCCAAGAAAGATTTCAAAAATATGTGCTCTTTCTCAGCACGCATCCATGACTCAAAGACAAATTGACAATGAGGGTATTGTTCGTTTAGGTACTGTTAATGCAATTTTAAAGAGGTTTAGAGAGACTGGTACTTTTCTCCTGACACAAAGAAAAATGTGGACAAAAAAAGGAAAACTACACTTACTCGTTAGGAAAACCAATACGAGTCCAACTTTGTTTTCTGTCGACTTAAACGGAGAATTGGCAGCTAGTAGGATTAATGTTTCTGACATAACAGTCTGTCGAAGATTGTTGGATTCAGGGAGAGCTGCCCCCAGACCAAAAAGAGAAAGAAACAATCGTTGACGAAGGCTATGAAGAAAAAGGGGTTCCAATGGGCAAAAGTGTACAAAAATTGGACTGTTGAGAAGTGGAAGCAGTTTCTATTCTCAGATAAGAGCCTTTTCTTTGTCCAAGGAGAGCGAGTACCCTATGTTTGCAAATCAGGGTACTCGCTTCCTTCCCACCTTCAACAAGCTCCTAAACACCCAGCCAAAAAAGATGTTCTTGGATTGTTTTAAACATGTCGGTCTAGGATCACTTGTGCCTGTTGACGGTATGAAAAGTGACCAATACATAAAATGGAGAAAAGAATGGTCCCACAGATCCAGGAAGACAATGAACTAATCTTCCAACAGGATCTAGCTCCATGCCACACTTCAAAAAAAAATCAAAGAGCTTAAAAATCACAATATCCAATTGCTTCAATGGCCAGGTAACTCTCCTGACATTAACATAGCAGAAAATTTGTTGGCTACAGCGAAAAAGAGACCTGGAAAATTAAATTGTGATACAAAAGATAACTTAATACAACCATTATAAAAGTATGGTTTCGAGATACAGAAATAAGAAAAATGTGTTCTATGTTAGAGTCCATGCTTAAGCGAATTAATGAACTTATTAGGAATAGAGGAGCACATAAAAATTATTAGGTAAAGTTGGAGTTTAATTTTTGTACTTATTTTCGCGAGAAATTAAAATTTATCTTTAAAATGTGAGTGTTCACTTCTTTAATTTGTTCGCTACTGTATATACACCTACGTATATTGAGTCGCATGTTTATGTACTAATAGCATTAACCAATATTGATAGCATTATCATTTTCTGGTGCGTATACTTTTGGATGTGCTAAATATTATGAAGGCTAACGAGATATTTCAAGACCACTTTCTGATCAATAACATTTTGCCACGTTGGTCTATATTTCCGATCTCTGATTTGATCAGCTCTTATACCATCTTCTATAACTATTCTAATTGTATCACTTTATTCACATTCTTCGTTTTCATCTTGTCTTTTCCTGCAATTTTTGCTTCAAACAATATATTCTGGTGCTATTTCATTCCATGTTCTTTTCTGATATCATTTTTAATATGGTTCTAATCTTTACTTGTGCCGATATATATTAATCTGGAGTACATATTACCAAATTTCCTCACAGTTCATCTAAACAGAAAGGCCCTATCATATGTATAAAGATGGAGATAAGAAGAAATACTAACAGGTACTGTGGTACTACTGACTGAAGCATGTGAAAAGATGGAAATAGAAAAAGTTTTGATCATCTGCCCAATTTTTTTCAACAGCTCTATGAACATCTGAAATCCCAAGAATGCAATCTCAGTTGTTAAAGTAATGTGAATACTTTCACATACGTTTTCTGTGACGGTACTACATCCTTTCCTCGTATCTCTAACAAGTTTTAGTTGGTTCTCGTGTTAGTTTCCACTGGATACACTGATATTTCAGATCCCAACACTGCATGATTTTAGTACAGTAACTCCCCTGACAATTTTACTTAAGTCAGTATGGGATCGGTTGGAAATACAGCCGAAACAATTATGACTTCAAGGGTCGTTATATTAATTATAACTACGTATTCATCGGCCGTGTGGCTGTCTTTAATGCAGGAGGAGGAAAACCCTGCTACCTCCACAAAAAACTGGATAGATCAGATTCAGATAAAAAGACCTTAACTATTCCTCGTACCCTAGCCTGCGTGTCAACAACTGCACTTGGAGACAGTAAACAACTATCGGACGGTTTTCAATTCAAGACAAACAGTAGATTTATTTAAAAAAAAAAAAAAAAGACTAATCACGCAATACTGGTGTGGCAATACGGATTTTTTTTTACCCTATTTCATATCCAAACCTCGTTATATTCATTTTTTTATTAAAGTACTTCCGGAAAAATATTAATACTACTCACAGTTTGCGAAATGAGGAGCGTGGTTTGGTTAACAAGAGTGCTGTATATATCAACACTAAGTGTGATTTCTTCTTGCAGTCTTTTCAGTTTCTTCATAATATCCAATAGGCTTATAAAATGTCTCAAATAAAAGCTTTCTTTGCCTGGATTTTCAGAAAAATTGATAACTTCAATTTATTTTATTATTAAATTTTTCAGGAGAGTTTTACATGAAAAGCTTTTAGCTTAAAAGTCCAAGTAGGTTCGTGAACTTGCTCCTACTTCTCCAATACAGGAGGAGAGCGCTGGCACATTAATAAGACTACAGACTTATTATATTCCTTAATTAAAAACGTCTCATTCTGAGTCCAGAGAAAAACTTGCGGGGGGGGGGGTTGGTTTAATTAAAACTATTCCGTCTTTAAGTGACACCAAAGAGCAGAAATACACACACACGCTACATTCTTGATTACATTGTTTCCGCCAGCAGAAAATCCATTCTTAAATAGTCGTTTTACCTTGAAAGATAATCGGAGTCTCTTTTCAATCCGTTTTAAGCTTTTCTGTCCATTATTTAGCTAAAAAACTGTTTTTTGTGAAATACAATTTTCTTTAATTAGTGACAAAAAAGAAATTACGTGTTGGAAAGCTTTAAACTGCTAACAGGTGAACAATTGCTGAGTTTGATGTCAATTAGAGAACTCAATCTGTTTAAGATTGTCAAATCGTTTGAATTTCTTAGCAGTCTACTTTCTTACTTGAGGGTTTTTCAGTCATGGATATGCCTGACTTTTTTAAAGGAGGATGAAAAAATGATTATCATTTTTTAAAATGTACTATTTGCTATCGTATGATGCGGTGGGCATCATAACGAGAAATCTAAGCTGACAGCTACATAAAACCACGAAAATTTTTTAAAAGCTCAGCATTAATGGTTTGATAGTAAGGCTGTATGGTATACCCCAATAGGGTACGCACACATTACATTTCAATAACATTCAGCCATTAATATATGGTTTAAGAAATTTAGGCCTATGAACCTTTACTCTTTTTGTTATTTCCGTTTTCACTTTTTTATTTAGTAGACAGTGTCGTATAATAATATTTTTGCACACGGATTCATATTTATTAACCTTTGTTACTTTTCCCTCTTAACTCTTAAGTCTATCTGACTTAATCCTCAATGTTTTATAATGGAATGAGCGATTGTTGATGGAGAGGTGGAATAGAGTCTGAACAATTTTCATTTCTGACATTGCTATTATTGAATAAAGCTTGTATTTCTCACTCCAGAGTAATTCTGCATTATTCTCAAATACAACCTACTAAAACAAATGCTCAAATAAAAGAAATCCGGAAGTCGAATAAATTTCGACTCCGGATTTCCAAATTTGAAATACAAAAAGGTAAGAAAAGCCTCAGCGATCAGACGATCGTTGCCATATGAAATACAGGTACCAAATTCACATTTTTTACCAACGAAAAGAACGTTAGCTATTTTGAAAATCAAGAGCATTCCTCTTTCTGAAGTCCATTTTTATCGACTCGCATAAAGTCTGCCTGTAGCATAACAACATAACTGAATACCGAAGGTCATTGTATCAGTAATAACAAGTCTACTCAGCCAAATGTTACTGTTTCGTTGTTAACTAAGAGTGTGTTATCTGATTCCCCGTACAGCAGAGACAATGATTAGTCATTCTCTTTCTTTCCTGTTTAAGGTACCCTCCTTAACAATGGATGGTACTTTAGAATATGACACGCGTACATTTTTAATTAAGAATATCCTGTAGTAAATTAAATATTAGTGGCCAATGCAAACAAGAGAAGCGAGTACCAGGGGTTAAAATAAATATCTAAAGAACGAATCCGTTTTGATCCGCAGATAATTATGCTGGAGAAGGACTTTATTTTTTATTTTATTTTAGTAAATATATTTCTATTTTACTGAAACAATTGATGTTTAAATTTTAGGATATCCATTTCTGATGATTTAATCCAGAGTAGCGATTTTTATGTGTGTGTGTGTGTGTGTAATTATTTTTTTTTAAATACACAACACTCAAAAACACTCAACACAGTGTTTATATTTTCTCTACAAATAAACTTTTATTTCCATTTTGTATTTCAGTAAGTTGTATTTATCATTCTTTTTCCTTGTTACTGGAAACAATAAATAAATACTATTTTGGGTCAGTTTTTCGCGTTTTTTTAGATGGAACATTATTTTCTGGGAGTGAAATTTTTTGCTCTCTTCAGAGGAAGAATTAAATTGTTCCAATCCGAATAGATGAAAAATTCACGATAAAATATACATCTTTTCTGGATTATTAATTAGTGCGATTAGGAGATAAAAAAAAGTTTCATTTGAATCGTTCCGAGAGGAACATCTGATTTTGGTTCAAAATCATTTCAACCCCTGGCGAGCACACTTTCTACTTTATGTTTGATCCACTGCGTAGTTCGTTTTATGTTATTTTATTCTAACGGTCCATGAACACATTGAATGTTTGGAATATTCTGAAAGGGTGCAGTATATGAAATTCATGTTCACAAATTTTTATCCCAGCATTTCACAAAAATATAAATCAAAAGCATGTAGAAATCCTGATTATTTTCACCATGACGATCTCTGTTTTGAGAAAAATTTGCAGCTGCCGTCCTAAATAAATGAGCACAGATAATATCGCAATAACTATAAAAGCAGCTTAATTGCAAATTAAACAGTGCTGAAACAGCAGGGAATATGAATTCTACAAAAGAGATAATTGAAAGTTGTCGATTCTATGAATTTCATAATGGCTAGTTGAGGACCGGACCGTTTTCTGTGTCTGGAATACTATAGCGCATGAAAAAAAAAATGTGTGAAAAACTACAAGTAAAGATATTAAATGCCAATCGAAACTTCAGAAGTGTGCTGATTTTGGGGTTGTGATACGCCTTCCATCTGTTCACTGGGCATCCACAGATGCCGTATGGTCATTCCAATGCCCGGTGATGTGCCACACCAGGCTTCGCCATGTAGTCCTATTGTATGCTTTTCTGGAGTCTTCAACTCTCTGAAGATCAGTCACACCACAAACACACACACATATCCATCTCATTGACGGTCTATCCCTCCTCTTTTTCCAGAAACCTTACCTTCTATTACTGTTCTGAGAAGTCATCCTTCCAGTGTGTCCAAAATATTTTAATTTTCTTTTCTTAATATCCTTAAGGAGCCATAAAGTTCCACGGACCTTTTCTAACAACACCCATTCATTTGTACGCCTTTCAGTATATGATACCCTCAACAATGATACGTCTAGGCAACAATAATTCATTTTTAAATAACTGGAATAAGGAAGTTGCGGGGGATCCATATTGCTACCGAATTGTACAACTCAAATTTCTACACATTATTCACATTTTTTTCGAAGTCTTTATTGACAAATTCATATTATGAAAATTTTAGGTGTTTTTTTTAACGAAATGTGTCTTTAGTTTGCTCCCAAATAAAGGTTCACCCACAGTAGCTGATAAGATGGGAGTGGGTGGAGGGGAATAAACTTTTTCTTTTCTCGTGAAACTTCGCAAACAAATTTTATGAAAGATGAGATTATTATATTAAGTCGCTTATACTTTACGACACGTAACCGGATACATATTTGTGTTTTCATGTTACAGAAAATCGGAAACATTAATACATGAAAATGCATTACACCGGCGAAACAAGTTTGTGAACATATACATAATTAACAGACAAAAATACATTAATAAGGTGATAAATCCTGGGACTCTATGAACGGGTTAACTTATAATACTTTTAAAAAAAATGAATAACCTTCAATAGCATTCATTAGTAATAAAATATAAAACTAATTCAAGATTCACATATAAAAAAACTCCTTTAGTTTTTTAAGTAGTTTTTATCATCTTAACGCACCTGTATGATAATAAAATCTCGACATTTCGTTGAAAATTACTTCAGTATAGTAACACAAGGACGCGGCCTTTAGAGGGAGAGCATTACTTGCACGTTCGAATATTTATAGTCTCTCTCTCTCTCTCTTTTTTTTAAAGGATTGCAGAGTAACACTTTAAAAAAAAAACACTTTACTAACTTATGACAAGAGCAGAAAATAGTGAACTATATTCATCTTATTACAAATGCAATACTTCACACCTGGTGTTACAACTTCTTCTCTCTCTCCCTTTCTAGTCATATCAAGAAAAATTTCTCGAACTAGAAACTTTTTATCAAATTTATTCAGTGTACACCTATTAAAAATACTTCTTGGTCATCTGTATATTTAACTCTAACGGAGTTATTTGGCATCAATTTGTACATTATCAAGAAGAAAGGTGGTGGTGGTGGGGGGGGGGGGAGCAACACTGCGTGGCTTCCTCGAGTAATCTATACAAACATCTGTATCATTATATCAGGTACTCATATCACAAAGATATTATATTTCATTAAGAATATCTGATTACTACTCAAAGCAGCAAAGGATCAAAATAAAACTTTAAACGTCCCATTAATATTCGCTTTTCTAAAAAGTTCAATTATTTTGTAAGTTAATAATAAAATAAGCATAGACTTGTTAGTTATTAGTTAGAGACAATGGCAAGTTCTCAATTTGTTTTTCTTCTTCTTAACAGTATGTAATTAAAATTTTTTTCCGAAATAAATAACCAAAATTAACCTTGAAGGTATGAACTTAAAAAAAAAAAAAAACTATACTTTTGGAGGTTCAACTTACATCTAAAATGAAAAGACAAAAGTAGGATAAAATGAAGAATGTGTTGGATCGATTGAAGAAAATAAGGAAGTGTACGAATCCTGCATAATATATGATCCGAAGGGACCAGTTGCTGGCTACTGTAACTTCATTAGGCTGTTTCCTAGCAGCCTTTCTGGAAAGGTGGTCACATTAAAGTGCGGAGGGCGACCAGTTTGACGGGGGCCATTTCACAGCTTTCAACGCTGTTTGCGTGTTAACGACAAGAACACAATACAACCCTCCCTGCTTTAATCACCGTACTTCGAGGAACACATTTATCATATTCTGCAGCCCTTGCAGGATCCAATAACGAAAGCGTTCTCTTCGTCGGGTATGGAGGAGCGAGGAAATGACACCCTGAAGGCAAGTTATGTCGCAGGCAGACAATGAAGTGACGGGACACCATCACAAAGCAACCAGCGAACCGTGAGGTGAAAGGTAGGTTTGGCTGAGGGTTTTTATTTTCTCAGTTCAAACTGTGTTTGTTGTTCAGCTTTGTTCGTTAAAACATACCAACTTCTTCCCCAATTCCGGTTCTCTCTTTAAACGGCAGTGACTGCCCGAGTGGAAATATAAATAAATAACCGTATTTTTATTTACTTATTTTTAACTTCAAGAGCTTCGTAGAAGTCAAGTTAAAATGAGACGAATTTATTCCTTTACCCATAAGCTAAATTTAATCAGAGAATATGCAAGGAATTTTTCCTCTCCAATTTACACACAAATTGCTTTGACGAATTCTGGTAAACAGCTAAAATTTGACAAGAAGAGGAATGAGCGGTAGTATTTTCAGTAAGCTTTTCTTATGCAATGCCGAATTTTTTTTTTTTTTCTCGTGACATAAAATCTTGTATATTGATCCCACAGGTACAAACGAGCAGTTTAAGATGCTCGTTTAGGACCAGCTCTTTATTATTTGTTGTCATCAAAAGATCGAGTATGGACGGTGATTGTAAGGCGATAAGTTACAGTTGAATGTTTCTGATTGCCAAAATACTTTTCCAAAACCAATAATCGAATTTAGAATGCCTCTACTCCAACAAGAAATCAAGTACGTTATTCATATGTCAACACACTTCATAGCTTATTGTAATACTGCTAAACTTTACATTTCGACGTGTTACGAAATATTTGTAGTGACGATGAAGGTCGTAAAGACCATGTGTTTACTATACTTTATCGAATTAAGACCATGTCTACTATACTTTATCGAATATTGTTATTATACTTGATTTAGTTTTGGGTGCACGAATCATTCATATTTATGTTTTTGTCTTATACACTCACCCATTCCGATTACTATTGTTATTAATATTAATATTGTGCTGAATAATAGTTGCTGACTCGCATTTCATATTCCAAATCAACTGCTATCAGCCTTCCAGTGGACTTCTAGTCTCAATTTTCAAAGCTACAAATTAAGTTTTCAATCCTGCTACGCTAATCGTCGTCTTATCATTTCTGTCAGAAACCGACTATTCACAATCCAGTCAATAATTTTCTATTGTAAGAAGATTTTAAGTTATTAATAGGATTAAATAACAAGTCAAGAAATCCTATTCGACAAGCAAAGAACAAGTTGTAAGTCGACAGCGCATTGTTACATAGTATCGAAAAGTTCAGTAAAAACAGTGTTTGAATGGTAAAAGCCATAGGAGAAAATCTGATTTTTATTATTGACTAAAATACCACACACTAACAGCTATTTATCTACAATTAGATGGTATGACAGATGAAAACAATGTGTGTTTCCAAGGAAACAGGTATACATTTCTAAACGGGTTGTAGTAGCGGTGCACAGAATAAATCCATGCAATGAAGCTAACGTTTACTTGGCATATGAAACGGGTAAATCGATAGCAGCCACATACAGCGTATGAAAATTGTAACGACTCCATGCAGAAGGTTTGCATGCGCGTGTATTAAAGGCGCGAGCGAGCAAGAGTGTCGTAGAGAGAAAATGGGAAGGTAAGAAAGTGGAGAATCGACAATGCTTAGGATGAGCAATTTAGGATTCAGACGGATGGGGATGCGAAGCGCGGATTTGCAGTACTCTTTTTCTGAGATCATTAATCATTTCCCCACTATGTCTAATCTGAGAACGGTACAACTGGGAGGAAGGATAATTTGTAGAATAGAAGACGGCAGGAAAAGGCGATTTGTCCATCGTGAAACAGATGAGGGCGCATTTAATGAAAACGATTCAAATTGATCAAGGACAATGATATCTCTTGGATAAAATGTTAATTGTTTCGATCCTCAATTCTCAGACGCCAACCTTGACACCTAAGTACAAGAGTAATGTATATAATTTTAAGTTTGAATAAAAGAGCATACATATAAAACATGATTTTTTTTTTTTATTTATCTGGAGTGAAGAAATCCGAATTCCAAGAGATATGGACCACTTTACAGCCAAAAATCATGGATCGATTTTAAAATCATTTCATTCCCCCCCCCCCCGTAAATTCTAAAATAAGCGTACTTTCATTTATTATTATTTTTTTTTAATTTTGTTATCGGCAACGAACGAGTATTCCTTCATAACTTCGTGAAATTCACTAAATAACTGTGTTCAAGGAGATTTAGTTAATTTTATTGATTTGTATGAATATGACACACTGATTAGGATTGTTTTTTTGTTTTTTTTATCCGTAACACATCATTTTCTTTCAAAAAGTTACATTACCTTTGAATAAAATGATCCCATTATATAAACAATTTTAGTACAAAGACAACCATTATGATTTACAATGTTCATCCCTCCACTTTACCCGAAGCTCATATACACGAACAACTGTCGATCACCATCTATTCCAAGTCCAGCTCCGAACATACTGAACTAATTTCTCGTCTTCCTATTTTATTCATACGATCTCTGTGCTTTGAGAAAGTCTTTCCCATGCAGTTTTCCATGAACATTTCATAAAAAGATCCTTCTTTGCCTCCACACACAGCAATGATGTGCCATAAGTTTTGCAACCTCTCTTGTGTAATACTTATAAATTCTCTGTTACGTAGAATTTTGTATACAATGATTTGAATTAGCACTAAACAGATAAGAAAGATAGTTTGTAATTCTTGAAATAAGAAGGAAATATTTATTGAAAATTAAATTCAGAAAGCTACGTGAAGCAAAAAGTTTTTATTGATCTAATATGAATAACTATGAAAGAATAACAAAGGAGAAAAATCGAAACGTCTTCGTCGTTTCGATTTTTCGAAATTATTATTAATATCGAAATTACTAATATCGTGACACAAGATGGTACAGTTGTAACATGTTAACAGCCACAATAATAATTTCCTTCAACCGCCATCTGGATAATTACAATTTTTCCGTTTTCATTAAAATGTTTATCTATTACAAAATTATTATTACAGAAATTCTATAGTCAGAGGTGAATTCATCGAATCGTAACTTATAAAAATTGTTACATTTTACTTACAGGAGAAATAGAAGTTTTAAATTTGCGATATTAATCAGCTACACCTTGGTCTTGTGTTCTTCTAAATAAATGGGAAAGTGAATCTTGGGCAAGTAATCGAAACTTTATTACTTCAGAATCTAATATTTGATTTTTTTTCCTTTAAAATAGCGGTGTATATTTAGAATGTATTTTAATGGAATATACACTTGTACTTGCTGCTTGTATAAATTGGTATCACGCGCACTGCATAAAAAATATGACAATATGAGAAGCCTGATTTTTGTTTCTAACACTTCGATAATACTTTCATCTCTATGATGCATGGACGTGAAAAATGCAAAATTTACTAAAGCAATTAACAAGGAATAAGGGTTATGTATATACAGTGGTATATTTAGATTTTGCAAAGACTTTTGATAGATTGCCACATGACAAGCTGGTCATTAAATTGGAATGATGGGGTCGATAGTATATTAGTTCGCTGGATTGGAGATTGTCTTTCTGATAGCTATCAGCAAGTTGTCTATGGAGGAATGATATCCCCGAAGAGGAAAACTACTTGTGGCGTGCCTCAGGGATCTATTTTGAGGACACTGCCGTTTAATTAGGAGAAGTCTGAATGGTGATATGCAGGAGTCGTTTTGCCGATGATGCAAAGTCGGGATGAACTATGACAAGTAGAGCGGGTGTTGTGGTTTTACCAAGAGGACCTGAATGGTCCTCTTGGTAAGACCACAAGTGAGTGGCAGTTACCAGCTCAACGTTGCAAAATGTAAGATTTTAAAATCTGGAAAGCAAAGATGGAATGCAGAATATACAATTGGTGGGAATATCTTAGAGAAGATGAGAGATCTGGGAGTGATTGTGTACAAGGGCCAAAAATTTTGGGGACACGACGCTAAAATTGTGAGGTTACCAGAACGGATTATGGCAATGATGCAGAGGACAATGACGTGTAGAAATGAGGACGTTAAGGTTCCACTGTATAAGAGTTTGATTACTGTGCACACATTTGGCCATCTGGTTTTCAAAGAGTGAAGACATATTAGAAAGGATCCAGAGACGATTGACTAAGGTAGTTTCTGGTCTCTAGAATGTTAAGTATGCAGAGCGAATGAAAGAATGAAATTGGCAGAGTGGTAAATAGAAGGAGGAGGATATAACTGAGCCATAAGTTGATAAGCGGTTATTACCAGATTAATGTGGAAAAGTTTTACGTAGAACGGAGGAAGACAACCATTCATGGAAGTGGTATAAGAGTGTGAGCAAGGAAAAGGAGTAGGTTTTTGCATGACAAGTGGTAGATGATGATCGGAATGAACTGCCCGAGAGTGTGGAGATGAATTTATTTAATGCACGGTATGAAGAATCGTATGTGACAGTGGGACCTCTGCGATGATTTAACTCCGTGGAGGTCTAATGATGATGCTGATGGTGGTGATAATAATAAATTAATAAGAGTGGAACCAAGAGGCTCATTACATACATCAAGAGAAGGGATCGCCAAAGGGTTTAAGAATCTCTGCTTTAGAATGTGGAGCATAAATAATTCTGTATGAAAGTATTCACTTCATATTTTTAGTAGATTAGCTAATTAACAGGCTAAAGCGAGTTTATAATTTTAAAGAAAATGTCTTAACAAAATCTGATATTATAATAAAAATTAATACAGCCATAATAAATGTGCGCTTTAGTTCACACATCATGGAACCGATGTTATAAACGTCTAAAATCAAGCAACAAACGCAACTATTTCGTTATGTAGGGAGAGCATTCATTCTATAGGTTTTGGCATATAATAAGCTTGCTTCTTATTGTACGCGCGTTGTGCAGAATGAGGTAAATACCTATTCCTTTTGTCTGTCATGCCAGAACTCTGGCTGGAAAATTTTATTGAAATTTTGTATTTAGAATCCTTATAAAAAATAACCATTATATTCGTTTTATTGATTTCGAAAAGGCTTTTGATAAGGTCCAGCATAATAAACTCAAACATCTCAGAACAACTAAGCCCAGATGATAAGGATGTTAGAATAATTAAAAACCTCTACTGGGGCCAGACTGCAACTGTCCTAACGCACAGCATGAAAACAAGCAATATCAAAATTGAAAGAGGAGCGAGACAAGGATGTGTACCATCTCCACAGAAGTGTTATTTCTCAAGCCCTTAGAAAGAAGAAAGGAGTCATCATAAACGACCAATTAATAAATAGCTTACGCTGTGCAGATGATACTGCTTTAATTACAATAAATATGCAAGATCTTCAACCACTCCTAGAATGTGTCAACAAAGAAAACAGAGATTGGCTTACAAATTAACACTCCCCCCCACAAAAAAAACCACTTATGATAATAAACTGAAGCAACAACCATTGATAACAGTTGACTTAATTCTAAATGGAAACAAAATCGAACAAGTGAACAAATTCAAATACCTAGGATCCTGGCTAAATGAAATTTTGGACTGTGAAATGGAGATAAGATCAAGAATTGAACTTGCAAGACATCCTTTATCAACATGAAACCCATTTTATGCAACAACGACTTAAACATTGAAATTCGAGTACGAATGATGAAGTGCTACGTATGGTCAAGGAGTTAAAACATGGATGTTAAAGGTAAATGCAATCAAATACTGGAAGTCTTTGAAACGTGGATAATTAGAAGGATGCTCAATATTCCATGGGCAGAAAAGGTTGAAGAATGAAGAGGTACCGAGACGAATAAATAAAAATCGAGAATTAATCAATATTTTGAAAAGAAGAAAAACTGCCTACTTAGGACACCTAATCAGAAACCATAAATATAAACTTCTCCAGGTAATACTAGAAGGTAAAATCAACGGAAAGAGAAAACCTGGAAGAAGAAAAATATCATGGCTAGACAATGTAAAAAATTGGACTAAACTGACACAGAGCTCTTAATCAGAGCCACTAAGGATAGAAGTAAATTTGCAAAGGCGGTCGCAGAACTCTGTTAGGAAATAGCACTTAAAGAAAAAGATAAAAATATTCTGAGCCACTCCTAATTTTGCTTCACTCAGATCATTTTGAAAAGTAGGAACGGAACGGAACGAAAAGAAACGAAACATGAAATTATGGCAGACAACTTCCTGTATACGATATATACTAGTTTAACATAAACTAGTATATTATTTATTACTATATCTAAGTACGTCTTTTAACAATAAATTTTACTTTTCATTGATCAAACTATTCGAAATAATTTTTCTGTTGCATAATGGAAGTAGGTGTAATTTGATATTTATGATTAAAATTAAAAGTTGTTTCATTTTACCATTTTAGTAGTAAAATGATGTGTATAGAACTGTCTACCTAACATATGTGCAAAAAAAAAAAAGTTCTAATTTCACCTGTTGCGAAAATGAATGGTCACCATATAAGAATATTATTACGAAACGTACTTTTTTTACGATGGTCTTGATTATAAACCATCTTCGATCATGCCTTACTTTTCTTATACATTTCTACTGCTAGTGTCAATTTTGTTCTAAAACCACACGCACATAAACTTATCTGATAAAATCCAGGGAAAAAAAAAATTAATCACACATCTTTATGAAAAGAAACAATTCAGCTACTGGACACAAGGGACGATCTCTCCTGAATTGAATAACCGTCTAGTAAGTAAAAGGTAACGTTTGTTGTATGTTTAGAAAAGCAAAAATTAGATCTCATACTTTCATTTTTTTTTTCAATAACAGGAAGAATATGTGATGTCCGATAATGTTGATTCTACCATTTCTAGTCAAGTTACTTGTGCCTGCGCTATTCTAAATGATATTACGGTGGTAGGAAACCTCGTCGTTCTGTCGTGTTGTACCCAGAACGTACACTTGGAGAGGGTTTATTTTATGGCCTTAACTCTCTATGCAAGGGGAGAAAAAGTGATTGATTCATGCAGCTTCTACAGTATTTTTGTAATGTTGGTACAGAATCTTACCAGAAAACACTTAGCCCATTTCAATTTCATAAAAAATTATCTGCGAATGCTTCACAGACTTATTCAGTATTCACAGACGCATTTTCATCGAGGTGAATTTCTCGACAGTTACAAGTGCTTGATGAGATGTTAAAATAGGAAAGTTTAAGAATAATAGAGAGACAGGAAATAACATTTATTTTTAATATAAATAAAATCCTAACAACTTTAGATTATTTCTGATAGTTATGCATATAAATAGGAATAATTTGTCAAGGCCAAGTTATTCGAGTTGAAATATAAACAGAAAGGAAAAAAAATAAAAAACCTCCCATACTGTTGTATACAGAAAGTTCAGCTGAAATTTATGTTGTAGCTTATGCAACGTTTCCAGTTTCATAATGTTTGACTATAATGGTTCGATTCTAGTCGTCGGCCGGAGGAACTTTTCTTGTAGCATCCCCCCCCCCCCCAGTTCTGTTCCCTTTTAGCGCAGAAAGGTAGTCTGTTCACCATCCCTTCACGGATATTCGAGTTTTTAAAACAACTCAGAAAAATCGCAGGTAGAACTCGCACTATTTCAGATAATAATGCGAGGTTCGGTTTAAGATCACGAGATGGCTGCAACACTCTAGACTAAATGCGTAATAAAATTATTGGCACTCATGAGCACAGTTCCCGGTCTGACAGAGAAAGTTGAAGTTCTATCTATTTTCTATGGGGAATAAAAAGAGGTTTATTAAGAGGTTTACTTAATTTATTCCAGGTACATTATTGCATAACCTATGATACAAACGAGTCTCACAAATATACTCATGATATGCTTAAAATAGTAATACAACTGTAAGAAATTGCATTGGGAACTCATGCATCACATATTGCATATTTATATACAGCTGAATCGTTCTATTATGAAACAGCTTTCCTGAAATATCAGGTTATGATCTATTTTTCTTTTAATCTGTCATTTATAGCCAAAAATTATTCCTGTACAGAAAGTCAGGATAAAAGCATTACCATGATGTACAGATTTTTTTTAAATGCAAATTAAAGATAATCACATGTAGCTTTCGCTGCGTTCACCAGCCATTAAGCGGTTAATACACTAACAAAAAGTGATGCACAATTTTTCCCACATGAAGAATACGGGGAGGATCGTAATGACAAAAGAAGGTCGTTGCTATTATTTTACTAAATCTTTATAAAATAATGCTATTGACAAATATATTCCATATTACTGTAATCAGGATCATGACATTTATTAAAGCAGAGTTCCCAATCGTCACAGCGACGTGAAAAACATTAAATGTCTTAATACTGAATGTTAGTTATTCACGTCTCACTTATTATTGCTGTTAATTATTAACCTTTACTTGTAGCTATTACATCTTTTTCATTTTTAATTATTAAAATGTAATCTATTTTTATATCCTAATATACACAGCAATATGCCGGGAACTATCCTGGGAAGTACTATCTATCAATCAAAATAAGAGAAATGTTTTCTTCTATTTTTATACGAAAATAAAATACAGTTCTGGAGCGTCATCCCATCATGGATTTAATTTTACTTATACATAGGTATTTTACTAACAGATTTTTTTTTTTTTGAGTTAAACTATTTAGATACTAACATAAACGAACGGATTCCAGTTTTAATGGAAATAGATAATTAAATGGAATAATACTTGCGTTTATTTAATGCAAAATTTTCAACCACGTTTCTTAATCAACCTCGGTGAGAAGTACCATAAAAACTATAATGGTTATAATCAAGTAAAACAAAACAGTTAAAAAAACATGAACTTTCACGTCACAAGTTCCATCTGTAATATCAATATAGATTTCATTACACACAAGATCTCCACAGACTTACAGTTTGAATGCCAGATCATATGACGGTGGCAGGAAACAAACAACTATCCAGAGAAGGCACACATTTTATCTGCATAATCTGTAAGCAGACTATGACGATAGAATTAACCACCCTATCAGAGCATTAATTAGGTTTCTATGAAGCCGAAATAGATAAGGACTAATATGCGAAAATTTTCCTTCAGGAAAAATTTCCTTCCCTCTGTATAGAAGAGCGCAATGAATATTACAGATCACTCCAACTCTTAGTGTGTTATATCCTGATCTTCCTATCTGTCCCTATTTGCCATAAAACACCACAAAAGCAAAACACTTGATAAATTCCTGGAATGGACACAAACACACAAAGTTGAGTGTTTCGAATCGGATAAAAGGAAATCTGCAGTTGCACAGTAAGTACGTATAAAACTAGACAATTTTCTGAGAAAGCTTTCATGGAAACTCTAAAATGATTCTTTGAGATCCAGGATTAATCCCATAACTGTTTAATGCCTTATCTGCGAACTGGAAGTTACAGCCATAGAAGAGAAATGAGAACAATATGCTGAAGTTGTAAAAGCGCTTCGACGAGTCTCAGTTTTAATAGTGCCTGACTTTTGAGAAAGACGACGAAATGATGATTACTTCCAACGTTCCTTACATCACTATCTTTAATATCATTATTCGTCCTAATAGAATGAATAATGTTCACAGAACCAAAGGCTTGGATTTATTATCTTTTAAAATTCCCCTTCCATACCTCTCTTTCTCTCTCTCATTTTGATTTATATACATACGAACTAGGTCTAGCAAAATAATAAATTGAATCCATCAATAAAATCACTAGAATAGGAAACTTGAATTCTACCGTATTATATATAACCCAGAATAACCATTGCCATTTAGTTTCAAGTTGTTTTTATTTAAATTTACAAAAATCCCAGAAAAACTTGCCCATCGCACATTTAAATTCTACTTTGGTGAAAGCGAATATAATGGAAATGCTAAAAAGAAAATCCTTTTCCTCCTTATCTCACTGCCTTTGTGTGTTGGCACATGTGTGCGGAGTGTCAGCAATCCCAGTACTTTCCATTTCTGAAGAGACTGGAAGTCTCAAAGATTCCACTGCTGTCGTGTTAAGTCCTTACAGTGGGCTATTAACTTCTCCAAACACAGAGTCTATTAGGTTCGCACTGGTAAATTAGGGGGAAAAAGTGCGGTGACAGAACTCGGCGTAATCCCCGGAAGACGCAAAGATGGACAGGAAAAGAATGACGCTACTGCTCGTGCACGAGCGTTCTCAAGAGAGATGTGGTTATTCCAATTTTTGCTTGTCGTATTTGTATGTAGAAATGAGTCTTGCCGGATGGAGAAGGGTTATTATGATTCTTTTCCGCTCAGGGAGTAAGACACTAGAAAGCCTTTTAATTAAATGGACTGTAGCATTCTCTGGGAGATTTTTCCTGTCTCACCATTAATTAGTAGCAATGAATTCTGGACTTCTGCAGGCAGGAAAGACAGGAATATGAAATGTCCCTGGTAATCAGCACCGCAATCAGTAAAGTGTCAAGTAAAAAAAACGAAGGTTTGAAAAGTTCAGTTATAAGTCGAATAAGATAAGTAGATGAGGTGGCGCACCATTAACGAATCAAAATGCATTATACATCGCACCATTTCTATCTAAACAACTCATTCCTGTGTCAGTTAATAAGAGAACTAATTAAGTAATGAGGTTTAATGTTACCGAAAATTATAAAAGAATCTATTATTTATTCACAAATCGCAACTATTCTTTCTATCGATTCTACTGCGTTAATCGAAGATAAAATAGTTGTATCGCAATCGAAGTTTCCTACATCATAAAAATTATACGAAGAGCCAATGTTTTTCATCTGGTATTAAAAATGTATTATTTGCTGCTAACAATTCAGAGAGGACTGCACAGAAAACAAGAATTACAGTTGTTGCAAGTAGCATGACTGTCCGGTTCAATTGACGACTCAGATAGGGACTCTTCGACTACTTCCAACCTTATGACATTCACAAAAACAAGAATAACGTCCCTTGGATCAACAAAAATAATCGTACTTTACCTCACTACAGATAAAACGATGAAGGAGAGATGTTACTTTCGGTAACATGGCATGTCTGATTTAATTCCACTTACTATTTTGCACTACACGTAAGATAAAGCGGGATGGAATTCGTATCTTGAAAAATAGCCGAAGGACAGCAGTGCGTGGGAAGAATATTTACCGAAATTACACAGACATAAAACTTCTTTCGCTGGTTTGCATATTTCCATTACTTTTTTTTTCTTGTTTTAGGCCCATATGCAATCACATTCATCTGCATAATGATGCATATTTATCTCTATATAATGAGCAACTTGATCATTAAAAGGAAGGTTAACATTTCTTGAAGGCTAATATAACCAAAGAATTTCAGGTACAATTTGTTTAAGAATAAGTCAAATACAATACTACAGAGAAAAGTTAGGATTTAGATATATATTCGATGATGCAGTATTCTGAAACGAGTAAAACACACACAGTAATATGGGAGTAAATTAATGAAGCGTTCTAGTAGAATAACGAGTGCAAACGAGAGGAATTTAACCATGTAAAATTTAACAAAGCAATGTATTCGATGAAGATTATTGTAACAGTAATGACCGACTTTGTAGGACTATGTTGAATAAACCCTTTCTTTCCTGATCATTTCAGCACATCATTCATGTATATTTATTTTAATTCTGTATATCTTCTAAGATTACAAGAAATATGATTAAAGATAACTTTTATTAATGTACCCACAGACGCTACAGAGGAAATAAAAAGATAAATTCTATGAAAAACTGGAACTAATCACAGAAAAAATTTCACCAAAGAATATAATTATCCATTTGGGAGATTTCAGTAAAAAAATTGGAAAGAAGAGATAAAAAAAATTAATGGAAGCCAAAGCCTTCATAAAGAAACGCATTAATAGAGAACTGATTATTTTGGAAAAATAATCAGTTCTCTATTACTGATTATTAACTTAGAAAGTTAATAATAAGCATAACTATGTTTATGAGGAAGAATATACACAAACATACAAATCTCCTGATGGATATAAATTTAATCAAATAGATCATATATCATAATCAGTAAAAAGACACAGGAATTGCATTCAGGATATTCGGAGTTACAAAGGAGTTGAATGTGATGTGACCATTTTCTAATTGGTGCTATTCTTAGGATCAAAATAAACAGTAATTATTTTTAACATATTTGAATCATCTGTGATACAATATAAACAAACTAGATAAAGCAGAGAGAAGAAAATATGAGATTGAATTCAAACAAAATTGAAAACAAGCAGCTGAAAAAAAGAAATATCGAAAATAGTTGGAACCATATCAAGGATAGTATAAAAGTAGCAGCAGAAAACTAAATTGGAGTCACTGCGAAAAATAAAAAAGATGGAGGCAGCTTTTTTTTTTTTTAAGCAAACGGGTGGAAAGAGTACTTTAACGAATTATTAAACTGCAATGAACCTATTGAGACTTTTGAACAGAAAACTTATACTTGTCACCCAGAAATATTTAAAAGTTCTGTAGCCTAAGGAGATCAAAGTTTAAGGGCAACTCAAAGAAACTAAAGAACTTAACTCTACTATTGATAACCTGAAATTCAAAAATGACACTTACTTCAAACATCTTGGAACACTAATTACTCGAGATAAAATTAGTACAAGCCAGAATAGATCCTATCATTCACTGCATCATTTATTATTTTCCAAAATTCTGTCAAGCAGAGGTAAAATAGAAATATACAAAACAGTCGTTAGACCTATCGTTTTATATGGAGTAGAAACCTGTAATATAACAAACCAAGTTGTAAAAAAGCTTTACAGATTTATGAAAATAAATTCCTTAGAAAAGTGTCTTTGGACCTTTAAGAGAGAACTATATAAACTCTACATATACTCACTTGTTTCTGGCGAAATCAGAGCTTGCAGATTGAGATGGCTTGACATGTGAAAAGAATGGGTGAGGAGAAAATGGCAAAAGAAGCGTTCAAGATGCAGTAGGACGGAAAGGGACCTAGAGGATGACCACGGCAACAGTGGGAAGATAACATCCAAAAACATTAGCTGAGATAGGAATCTTGGAAGAGCTCAAGTAGAAATGCGTGAAAGAAGGTTAGTACTTGCAGAAAAGAACCTCAGAGATTAAGCAAGCTAAAGAAGATATCCAAGTTTAACACAAGCATTATTCTTCCCTTCATCTAGAAAAAATACAGCAACTAATTAAATTTTATAGTCGATTGTGAAGGTAATATATAATGATGCAACATTAAATGTGTCAGTTGGCGCTGTGAGCAACCACACACAACTTAAAACGATTCCTGACTTCAATTCACAAACATTCTCTATTCATCAATAAGTGACTGGCTATTTATGAAATTAATACAAAATTATTATTTAAGTAAGTAAATATACTAAGAATCATATTCCTTATAATATGAAGAGTAGGAAACTGAAATAATTATGCCTCAGGTTTTAATTTTAAACAATGATAAAAGGAGGAACTAAAACATTACATTATTTTTATTTATTAATAAAATAGAATTAAATAAAATAATAATGTAAAAATTTTCGAAGTAACTAAATTTTAAAGACCTGCAAATATAGCGATTATCTTTCCCTGCAAGAATATTCAAGTATGTTTTGTGGTTGGTATTGTTTCCAAAATAACTTTTAATCAGTAAGCATTAGATTTATTAGCTTTAAGGGTTGGCATAAGGAGACAGCCACATTTCCATTAAGCTTTGCTGTTATATATTGGTATCATCAAAACTGAAGTTTCATAAAAGCAATTTTCAGAAATTGCTTTTATGAAAATCGGCACATTACTGATAGCTGTAAGACGCGTTGTATATAAGCAATTTAAACTTCAGATTTTCAACTGATTTTCAAATTTTTGTGTACATATATTTACCTACTGTTCTTTTTATTTACAGCTTGTTTTCCCTTCATGTGCTGGTTACATGGAAGCATTATAATAATAAGCAGACTTAAGAGAGAAAGACCAACAGAGAAAAGCATACATATGCGGCAATACAACTCTCAAACTTATTCGCTAATGGCGCAGTACGTACAATTAGGTTTATTCCAAATTTGATAACAAGCAATCTTATAGTTTTAAAATATTCTGTATTAAAATATGCCACTTATCTTGATGACATTCTTATTTTCTCCTGATCTGGTCAATAGTTTCACTGCACAGAACTTAATTCCATTGAAGACAAAGATGACGGAATACGTTGGGACTCTTTTATTCCCATTTATAATAGAAAATTTCTTAGTATCAAACATACACATGGTATGATCTCCCTTCTTGTTCACATGGACAAGAAGGAAGATCATAATTTGAGTCATACCCCCCACACAAAAATACAATAAATAAATAAAAACTGTTTATTCAGACCTGTTAGTCGAAAACCTGTCAAAAGTGCCAATCGCTGATGGATGCGAAGAGAATTACTCAGTACAACTATACCTGCTCAAGTCTCAGACTCCGCTACCAGCGTCTAGAGAAAATTCAGTTTTCAGAGTATTTCGGCAGTAAACACTTACTCTGCCAATAACATACGGAGTAGTCATTACGTCATATTTTCTCCGCTAAGAGTTTTGAGCGACAAAGATCACACGATGTGACGTATGACATGCGCTTGTATTATCGCCAGAGCTACTAGATACATTGATGCTTTCTAAATTTTATGTGACGACATCCTTCCTCAAACAATTAAATATAATGAAGAATAGTTAATGTACTGTATATAGGTTATTAATGCATAATAACCTATAACAGAAACTAAAAAAAAAAAAAAAAAACTTTAATCACGTACTATATATATATTTGAACTTAATTTCAATGTCTATTGTGCTTATTTATATCTTGAAAATTAACAATGGACTGTGTTGGATTATTATAGGAACAGAATAAAAAAAAAAAAAAAATAATTACCTTAAAAAAATGATTAATCGCATACCCGTTCCCTTTTTCTAATACATTAACACAGCCGTGTGTGTGTGTGTGTGTGTAAATTTGTACTCACAAAAATCTAACTTGGTTTATAATAATCGCACAAAAAGTAAAATTCTAAAAGAGAAAAGCATACAGTCTTACCGAAAATAATTTTACAGATCCTTAGAATTCTAAAGGCTTCAAGTTTTGTTCACTTTTTATACATGTTCAACAAAACAGCTCAACGAAATATGTCTTCACTGCGCACGCATGGTTTGAAAATATGATGAGCAAAGAAAAGAATTCCTGTTCCAAGTACATCCCTTTCATTTTCTTTACCATTTTAGGTCCCAAACGTTCATCAATTCAATTTTCATTATATAAAATCACTGATTTTCTGTAGAGCTTTCTGGTAATCTGAATTACATTCATGATGAAGTAACGTAATGATAATATATAAGCATTAATTCAAATACAGAATTAAAAAAAAAACTTCATTTGACATCAAAACTAATAAAAGCACTGTGGATAAATTTCCATTAGCAAATATAGATTAAAATATACGCGTACAGATGTCCATCGCTTGGCATTCTAGATGCATTTCTAGGTTAAAACTGAGTTAGTTTGAACAGCAACTGAAGCTATGAGGACCAATACATTATTTCTGTTAATTGCGTATGTTCTTGTCGCTGGTTTGCTGTATGATCTACCAGTTAGCTCGCTCATATGCATATTCTAAAGAAAAGAAGGCGACTTCCGAAAATACATTAAGGAATAAATTTTCGCCGTACGAGATTACTGAACTAAGTATTCTGTTCTAAAATATAACTAATATAAACACTACTAACCCTTGAATCAACAGAAAAAAAAAAAAAAAAACATCAAAAATACTTAGCCATGAAGGTATTATTACGCCCGATACGAATAAAACATATACCTATAACACAGAACTGTCACGGATGGCAACACTAGCGACCTTGAATATACAGGGTGTTCGGGATAAATTTGACATATTTATAATTAATTATATTTTTCCGTAAGTTACATGTATTAACACACACTTCTCTTCATTTAAAAGTTTGGACCCTTCTTCATTCATATACAAGATGTCAGAAAGGATGGATAGCTGGAACCCACCTGAATCATGGAAGAGAATAACTTGTATCATGATGATTCGTGCCTGCCATCAAAATAAGGATATTACGACTGCTGCCCAATGCTCCCTGAATACAGTAAAAACAATCAGGCATGAACTAGAGACTTGCAATGGTGACTACGAGGATGTAGCAAGAAGAAAGATCCCTAGCAGACGATCTGATTGCGTTCGTACAGCAGAATTCCTCGCAAATCTGCGAGGAATTCTGCTTCCTCGCAGATTTGCAGATCCCTGGCAGATTCGCAGATCCCTGGCATTGGAATTCGGGCTTTGTTCGTGGAGTTGCTAACTGTAGTCAAGCCCTGGATAACAAGGGTAGCCAATGGTAGGCCGTATGTATGGCAGCAGGATTCGGCCCCTTGCCACACCTCTGGGAAAAGTCAAAAATGGTTGTCTGAAAATTTCTACGACTTCACCAGTCCAAATGTTTGGCCTCCAAACTCCCCAGACCTTAACCCCATGGATTATTTTGTATGGGGCGCAGTTGAAAAAGACACCAATCGCACTTCCAGTAATACAAAAGCCCAGTTAATGGATAAAATTAAAACAGTTTTTGCGGCCCTTCCCAGGGAGACTGTAGCATCAGCTTGTTCGAGGTTCCGAAGCAGAATTGAAGCTGTGATCGATGCTAATGGTGGTTATTTTGAGTAAATCTTGTTGATAGTATTGTAATTAACTCTGCCTGTAATGTTTTTTTGTCAATTCATTAAATTTAATAGATACAAAGAAGATTTTCTTTTTCCTTACGAAACTGTCAAATTTATCCCGAACACCCTGTAAGTACTGTTTCATGGCAAAAGTTTAGCATCCAGGAGGTGATTATCAGGTAATAATGTGGTAAAATTTTACTACGAAGTAATTTCGAAAAATTAGTTTTGTTGTTGATTGTATAAGAATCAATCAGCAAATTAAATAGTATAGTTCGTTGTGAACAAAACACTTCACTTAATCATTTCATTTCATTTATTGATCAAAGAGTGGAATTTGGATAAAAAGATTCGCTTTAGAAACTCCGTTTTCTATACGTCTTTATACTGCTTTTAATAAGCCCAGTGTTTTAACATAATACTGATATACGATGTTTTTGTTTTTACACTTACGCGAATGAAATTCAGATATTTTTACCTTCCAAGTATACACATGTACGCATTTAATTTTATCATTTGTCATTCTTCAGGAGATTCTGGACCGTACGGATACCGTAAATCAACGGGACTTACAATATTTGATATTTGTAAAATAAGGCCTGTTCTGCCACTTCGGATATAAGGAATATATTTATTTACTTATATATGATATCATGTAACCTAAGTCTCATGGTATTTAAGCTAGCGTTATAGTCTTATGAAATCGCTTTATACATTTTTTTAATTAATCCTCGGTCGGACAAATTTTCATATTCAGAGTGGAAAAAGTCTTAAATTAGTGTTTTTATTTATTAATTTTTGTTACTTCCACCATAAAGGGTTCTAAACTTGTATAGTAAATGAGTACGATGCGTGGGCTGTATTTTTATTATTTTTTGCATTTTTATTTATTTTCTACATATCCAGAGCCTGCTCTAGAGAGAGACAATGACTTTTTCAAGCCATTGCAGGTGTCCAATAAATGGGATAGTTGACCCACGGCGATGAAATTATTTCCGACGTAAAGCCAGTCACAAATAGTCCATAGTGGATTCGAACCCGTAGCTATTGGTTGGAGAGCGAATATACTAACCACTTGCCCAACCAGTTATAATTATGAAAACAATTCCAGAATGAATACTTTTGATAGTGACACTTAATGGATTGGTGGGGGGGGGGTGCAAGAGCTTTAACTAGGACTGTATAATCGACTTAATGGGGAAGATTGAGTATTTGCATGTATTTTAATTCTCATGTGTGGTATTTTACTTCGCATGAATCAAATCGAGTGGTCGCACAATTTCAGCAATCTTTTGGCTTGTATAATACCCACTCACAACCCATCCAACTTCATTTCAAATGGCCTTTCTTTAGAAGCCGATTCTATTTCTTAATGGTAAAATATACTTCAACATCACTAATATAAAACTTTTGCTCATATATCATAACGTAAAGCGTTTGTTTTTGTATCACAAAATAGCCTAATATTTTCTTTCATTAATCCTAAAGTTGGCAAGCACTACAATCGGATCTCTCTAACTCAACATTGGCGGTATGACTGATGGGGAAGCAAAAAATAAATAAAAAATAAATAAAATAAAATAAAATAAAATAAATGATAAACTTTCCTGAATTACTTGGACTGCAAAGACAGCAATACGTGAGGCATATCTTTTTGCTCTTGTCACTTCGAAAGCTGATACCAATGTCACAAATAGAAAGGTTGCAACTTTAACGAAATGACTTTATACGAGGGACATCTGTACTCACAAGCTATTCTCGATAAGGAAATAAAAATCACACATTACCTTTACGGTGAATTACGAACGAGGTAAGCAAGATGAACGAACCCATCAATGGTGTACATATGAGAACAGTGATTAAAATATGGACTTACCTGTAAAGGAAAAAAAAAAAGTAAAAATAAATAAATAAATAAATCACACACAAATGAAGTTGAGTTTTTAGTTTATTTCAGGGAGACCTTTAAAAATATGTAACTTAACTGTAATGAGTAGCAAACACTGTAATAATCTTTCCCCCCCCCCCCGACTACATAGCATAACGAGAAGGAATTAAAATTGGTGACAGCCAATAGAACTCTTTAAAGACCTTCCACCAAAAACCCCCTAAGATACTTTCAAGACTACAATCAAATATCAATAATGATTCCCTGCGTTCATTAGCACTAATTTTGAAAGTGTCAGTTAAATAAACTGCCAGCGGAAGATGCACAGCAATATGAAGAAACATTAATATGGAAATATGCTGAACATTTCTAAAAGTGACTAATATACAGTATAAAATGTCTACTAAAAAATAATCAAGCATTACTGAGAGACATGATAACAACAACAGATACTTATTTTAGGTGTCCTGCAGGACACTTGCTACCTTTTATCCAATTTCATATAAATTTGAACGTTAGGATTTTTCAATAGTGTAAAACAACTGAAGAGGTTTTTCGCCCAGACAGTTTACAGATTAAGGATATTCTTAAGTTACGCAAATTTAATTTTGATTCAACTGCCATGCGTTTTATACAAGGCCAAAGGCAAAAATATACCTGTCATGAAATGATATTCTAGCTTTCACCGATATTTTACCATGGGTAAGATTTTTTTTTTTTCAAGAATACAAAAGTTTGCAAGTGAAATATCTTCACGACTGTCATAGTTGTGAAATCAACTGTCTCTATATACATTATGTTGCCCAGGATTCAAAATACGCAGCACACTAGCTTCTTGAGAGTGTACAATGTCATGCATTATAAAAAGAGTTAGTTTAAACTGGACAAGAGTAACGCTGGGTGGTAATGCACGTGCAAAGAATGGTGTGAATAGGATGCTCTTTTGTATTCCATGATGTACAGCTAAGTGTTTCACATGATAGAAGTAACGCAGCTGTAAAGATACTTTGCTAACGCAAATAGAAAATAAGGATTTAAAAAATCTAATTTCTTGTTGGGTATAATTTACTTTCCTTTTCAACGTAAGGACGGGAAAAAAAACGGCTACATGTGATTGTTTCGAAATCCCCAAAGCAACCTAATGTTATTAGGAGAATGCATATGTCTGTTCGGTGAGGACTGCATTACGAACACATCAATCTATCCTCTGACAAAAAAAAAAAAAAAAAAAAAAAAAAAAACCAAGATCTTTCGAGCATCTCAATTTTAAAGAAAATAAGAATCGAAAAATAATAATCGAGAGTAAGCTACTGAATCTAATTGCAACCAGGGAAGAAAGCATGCTTTAAATGGAGTCGGGGTGCTTCCCGTGTGGAAATTACGTCTCCACAAGTTCTTCATTCTCACTGCATGGGCCTGTTTTATAAGTTTTCAGAATTATTTTAACCAGGAAAAATAACAAATAAAAATGTCAGTGCGGTTATGAAGAAAATCGCCTACAAAACTCAAGTTTAAAAAAAAAAAAAACTTTCTACACCAACATCTGAGGGCTTAATGCAAACGGTAAGCAGGTGCACTATTATTTACAAGCATCTGAAACTGATCAGTTATTCCTTACTGAATTCCGGTTGGCATCTTCTACAATTACAGTTCACTTCAGCTAATCCAACTGCATCATGCATGAAGCCTTCCGTATGAAGGAACATGATGTAGCTGTAGAGGAAGCCAAGTGGAGTTCAGAAAAGAACTGAACTGTGTAAAATCGATTTTCAGGCATAAATAATAAAATAGGCTGGCATGGTCATCTTAGTTATAGAGCGATAAAAGCAGCAAATGAAGGCAACAAGGTCAGACAAGGAACTCTGAAGGCAGAGTGGAATCTATAGACAAGACTCAAGGTTCAGTAACCTCTGGTATTGTATACCAAAACCTGAACCACGTTCTGTATAATTCGCTCTCGCTTAAGAGTTCGTTGACTCATTGTATTGAGTCAACATATCTTTACAGATCTTCTAATTCAGATGGCTATGCTAACCTCTGAATATTTATCTTGGAAACCTAATTTTATACCGAAATTGTAAGATTATCTTCCTCTGAGACTTCAATGCTAATAACTCATACTGGCTTTCCTTTTTTAAAGTTACAAATTAAGCTGGGGGAGAAGTCGAACTGTTTGATATTGGCCATTATGTAACACAAATTATTCACCTATCTACCCATCCGATATTTTCTTAGCCAACCTTAGTTCCCAAATACACTGATGATGTTTGTTTGGCAATTCCCGCTATAATTCTGCCTGAATTTCCTTTTCCATAGACGGATTCTCTTAGCCAATCTCAGCCAGGTGTCATATGGCATCAACGGTACCAAATGAAACGATCATCGGGATTTTTATGCCTCTTTTCCATGGTGTGATTACCGTTCCGGTTCTCCCGATTTAAACGCCTGGTCCAATCAAATAACTGAAATAGTCCTCATCCCGACTCTACTCGAAACCAGCGACTACTAATACTAACCCTAGTTCATCAAATGCCGCCAAAGAAACACGAGATAAAAATTCAGTGCACATCCATTGGCTCGAGTCAAAAACATCAGCTTTTCACTCAGCTTGCACTATAGCACGAAATAACTGTTAAAAAAAAAAAATCAAACAAATTCGAAGCAGCCTTTTGGTCCCTAGCTAAACATATTAGGCATACCACCTATCACATATCCTGACATCACCTGAAGAAAAAGGACCTCTTGGCATCAATCTTTTCCTCCGAATATTGTACAGACAACCAATGCAAATTTCCTCCAATTATGTCAAGAACTGCTCACAGCATGCGTCTTCTAATCGCTCGGCATAAGACCATCGTATTAAGCACAAAATCTCCAATTGTGCTAAAAACCTGTGCTTTAGGTTTAACATCCATCCTGTATCGCCTATACCACTGGTGTTCAACCATTTTTACTACGCGAGCTGCTTTTCCATAATAAGTTATTCGGCGATCTACTCTCTTATATATAATTGTGATCTATTATAGATCACGTTCCTCCAACTTGATATCTGATTACGCACAAATAAACAACTAAAAACTTTGTGTATTTCAGGCATAAATGATAAAAGAGGGTGGCATGGTCATCTGTTACAGAGCGATAAAAGCAGCAAATGAAGGCAACAAGGTGAGACAAGTGATAAAAAAAATATATTTATCACTTTTAATTATTTTAATACAACAACAAAAAGAACACAAATATATTGGAATAAAATATTTATTTCACTATTTTGGAAAACCAAAGTTAGAAAAAACAACAGATTGATTACAAACTCACAATTTACAGGAAATGCTGGTTGATTAAAAAAAAAAAAAGTTGATGCGAAATTTGGCATTGTTTGGACCTCGCAATATTTTCATAGTCAAGTTGATATGAAGAAGCAGCCAATCGCAGACAATCATCCAAATGATCATTTGTAATTTGGTTTCTTAATTAATTTTTTTTTTTTTGATGGTTATTTTTGAAAAAGCGGATTCTGACAAGTATATCGATCCGAAACATGACAGAATTTTTCGCGCAATATCAGTTAATATTGAGAATTTTTCATTTGCATACTTCCAAATGACTTCATTGTTTAACGATTTTAAATATAAACTATTCTGAATGTTTATTATCTCAAGTTCTACTTTAGTTTGGTTTATATCAAACAGCCCACTAATTTTATTTGAAATTTCTGTGATGTTCAAGTTTTCTTGAAATGGATTATTGATAAGAGATACAATCATTTCAGTTTTATTAAAATCTTTAAATCTCGAATTTATTTCTTCCTCAACTAATTCTATTTCACGAATAAATTCTTTTAAATCATAGCAAAGCATTTCTTGATTTTGTTCAAAACTTTTTAATAAATATGGGAGATGTCTAAATTCGTGGTCATTTATATTTTTCTTTAATAAAAGTAAGTATTGTTGGAAAGTTTTTATTGAACTCAACATGTCAATTAAATTTTTATCTCTACCTTGTAACTCTAAATTTAAATTGCTTAATTTCGTACAGAAATCTACTAAAAATAATAAGTGTAACAACCATCTTTTATCACTCAATTGTGGATAAATATCTTTTTTCATCAAGGAAAATTTTTATATCGTTCATTAATACAAGAAATCTTTCTAAAAATTGACTTCTGCTGAGCCATCGAACATTATTGTACAACAGAAGTTCCCTATCATCATCTGCCTGTAATTTAAATAACCGCGTTGCAGGGCTTTTCCTCAAAAACATAATTTACAGTTTTAAATGTAATATCCAAAACTTCTTTTGTGTTTAATCTTTTACCACACAGTACTTTTTGGTGAATAATACAGTGGTACGTTCAAAAATCTGGATATTTGTCATCATTTTTACATAATGAAACGAAGCCTGATTTATTACCTATCATTGCAGGAGCACTGTCAGTAGTAATAGATTATGTTACCGCTAAACTGCAGAAATCAGTTATTCTGCAGATTAACTAGGGTGATCCGCTAAAGTGCCGAAAATTGTTTCATTTCTCAAATTACCTAGATAATCTGCACATTACCTACTAGGCACTCGTTAAAGTGAAAATAAGATCTTTGCTGGAACAACAGCAACGTTTCTGTACGCTTAAATTAACATAATGTTATTTATTTATTTTTCGATATCTAAAGGATAGTTAATACAATCAAACAATCAACAAATTAGTTGATAGAATCAATCATCAATCAATTAAAAAACTATAATACAAAGAATCAAACGGTTTAAAATATTATTACAATTAAGGAAATGAATTTGCAAAACATATGACACTGGCGAAACCAAATTAAAAGTGGAGGGAGAGGGGGGGGGGGAAGGAGTAGGGAAAGCAAATGAGAGAAACAAACTTTTGAACTTTTAACGATAGGGAAGCCGTTAATGTGCACATTACCTAGGTAAAATGCGGAAAACTCTTGATTCCACACGTTAACGGAGCAAATCAGTTAATCTGCAGATTATCTAGGTAATGTGCACATTAACGGCTTTCGAGCTTTAGCGGTAACAGATACACGTTTAAAAAGCGGAAGTTTGTGTTGTTTCACAAATTCATCAAATGCCGAAAAAATGTATTCTCCCCTAGTCCTTCCCAATAATGGTATAATTTTCAAAAGTTCTTCTTTACTTGAATAATCTTGAAATACCATGCGTATAAATACTATTAACTGAGCAATAGCAGTGAAGTCGTTTGATTCATCAAATTGTAATGAAAACGCAATACACTGGTGAATGCCTGACATTAACCTGGCCTGGAAACTTTTCTCCGGCAATTGGAACTCTTCCTTTCGGCAATTTGAAACCTTGTCTGCGGCCTAGAAGTAGTCTCTCCCTAGCGACGTCTCGAACCGAGAAGCTCCTTTTTGGAAGCGGGAAACTCCTCTCTCAAGCAATGTGGATCCGGGCTGTCTCTCTGACGGCGACTCTGAACCGGGATCCCTTCTGCTTGCTTCAGTCCCTTTTTATTAGGCCTCCTCTGAGACCTCGCATGAAGTTTGGCAACCCCCAAAGAATCGGTATGAGTCTTTCATCTTAAGTTTCAAGTTCGGCACGCCTTTTATTCTCCTCCGCTTTCTTTTGATTGTAAGTTGCTGGCCATCGGAAAGTTGTTTGAACTCTTTCTTCGGAGATATACTTCGGAGATATTTACACTTAGAGCCTGCAAGCCTTTCTCAAACATACAATTTTCAATAACAATCTTTCTAATGCCGCCATGTACAGCTTCGGCGACAAAAACATTGCCTTTGTTTTTAACACTCTAACATATTCTTATTAAAGCAGTATATACAGTTAGCTTCAAAAGAGTTATTTACAAAAATATCTAATACAAACAAAGTTTATTTTTTTACAATATTCACATGGGACTTAACCTAAGTAAAAAATTGATGTAATGTGCTTTGGAATATTTAATATTTAAGCTGCAATCGAGTTTTTACACTTTGCTTATAATCGTATTCACTCGGCTCGCTGTTTGACTTCCACTGATCGAAATTAATTCATTTACCCGGACTTATAAGAAAATTACTGATTTGACAATTTTAACGAAAAATAAAAAAACAATAGCAATACACTTAAAAGCGAATTAAAAATAATACAAAATAATGATAAATAAAATATTATGTTTTCAGTTTTAATGAAATTTGTAAGTAAGGAGGAATACACAAGAGATCGACCAAAAATCGCTCCGCGATCGACGGGTTGAACACCCCTGGCCTATACAATCTGTCTTTCTCATCTGGCATCCGCTCTACAGCATGAAAAGCAAGAATTTATAGGCACTGGATGAAAAACTGGGTAAGACGATTTCGCAAAACTGACGACAAACTACACAAATATAGAAAAACAAGTTCGTAAACAATAATGAAGTTGGGGGAGTAGTTATGTAATATCATTATTACATAACTATGACATTTCTTAGGTAATGTCATTCACCATCACGGCTGAATCTGTTGTATGGCATATTTATTTATTTATTTATTTATTTTTTGGCTTACGTAACTATTAAAATGGTCTCATGGAGGGTAAAAAATGAAGTGAGAAAAATTTTAATAGAAATCCTGTAAATTAAATTCAACCTATCGAATGAGATATTATTACAATCAGTACTCTGTTTTGCATAAAAATAACCCAAATGAAACGAAAATTGACCTATAACCATATCCTTGCATGCTTCCTAATTTCTGAAGATTATTAAATTCTAAAACATCTGTTCCCTGCAAATGGATCAACTAAACAAAAACTGGGTAAGCACTTTCAATTTTTTAAGGATTCCAGATACCGAATCGCAAAAAAAAAAAAAAAGTCCAGCCACAGTCTAAGAATAACTGACAAAAGACAAAATGTGTATAAATACCAGTAAGCGTTAATACATTTTTAATTTGGTTTGGTTTTATTGATTTGGAATTTTATATCTACAGCATTTTTTTCTGTCTTTAAAAGATACCCACATCAAATCCAGGAGGGGAAACATTTTTGATACCACCGAATCCCTGCACGCCGACTTCAATAGATTAATTCTATGGGGACATGTTAATTTTGCACCTCATGGCAAGTGTGTGTCTATGTGTGAGGGGAGAACTTGGAGTCGTCCCTGGATGAGTGTGATCAGCAAGAATGATCCATGTCCTGATCCAGGTTTTTTCATAGCGGATAGCGAGTAAATGTAATAACTTTTCAGTGGACACTGCACGTATTTGGTGAAAATTTTTAAGGAGAGATATGATATTAAGAATTACATCCTCCAGGGCCCTTCTTCGATGAGTTCCTGACTCTCGGGAAGCATCTACATATAATACATAAATTCAGCAGCTAGTCAGTGCATGTATTCAAACACTGTTAAGTAATTCTATCCTATCCTCTTCCCTCAGCCATACGGCTCGTGGTGATAGCTATATGCTACCATACTAGGGAGATGATTATGAGCAAGGTGGTTTCTCGTTGCCTTCCTTGCCGTAGTATATTTTATGACTGTGGCCGTGTGTGTTTACGGGAAAAACCTTTCACCTCCGCATGAGACATAAAGGTTAATTCACCTTTAGTCGAAAAAGACCAGATAAAGGTTCCTCACTTGTCACTGACGGGAATTGAATTCTATGGGAAATTAACATTTCCCCTATAGAATTAGTCTGGTAAGACAGCGTGCATGGATTTGGAGATATCAGGTCTTTCCGACCAAAGGGCTTCGCGTCAATACTGACTGAGCTGCGGAAGCTCTGACAAGTGATTGTTACACATAAATATACAACACTTGTCATGAGCGTGCGCTTATGACTTTGTATATGTCATGGCTTTATATAAATGTTTTAAACCGATTTTTCAATACATTCTCATGAATGAAAATAAACTGATTGAACTTTGCTTCCTGAAGTCAGAAGGCGGCAACGTTTGGATGGCTTTTATAGTTAGCACTTCGTGAATATCGAGATATCGGTAGCTTTAGTTAAATTGGGTCAATTATGCGTTTGCTTCAATAAACTGCATTCATGTGAAAATGGTATTGCAATACGGTGGGAGTAAAAATGAAAAATGATTCAATAGATGCGCGAATTTTAGGTAATTTTGTAATAAAAAAAAAGTACTACTACACAAGTTGAAACTGCTTGATAATTGTAATATGGGTGATTTTGAATATTTTCGTTCTACGTAAAGAGCGACAGTGATCTGATTTTCATAAAATAAGATTAAATCCTTTCCTCTCCTCCATTCTTCAGTTAAAAATAATAAAAAAATCCCTACAAATAATAAAATATAACACGAAGAAAATTTACTTACAAACCAACCATGAAATGTTTATGTGTTGAAGTTCAAATGCATTCGAAAGTCAAGGAATTTTTTCATATGTAGACTATCTTTAAAAAAAAAAAAAAAAAAAAAAGAAAGAAAGAAAAAAAAAAAGGTTTTTATGAGTTACCAGTAATCTAATCAGCATCCTGCAGCTGTTATCAGACAGGCTGTCGCATTTGCATTCCTTTCTTGGAACAAACGAAATTATTCGACATCAAATTTTCCAAAGCATCATGGGATATTTAGGGTGTACGAGCTATGTAAGATGTAGCTCTCGTCAAGGGATTTTCAGGCCGACGAGCATAAATATTAACAATGAGCAACAGAGAGCTACAGCAGCAACAGGAATAATATATTTTTCTGTTTTGTTTCTATCATTTTCACTGGCAGGAAGGAAATGCCGTCTGTTCAAAATGTAGTCTTTGGTATCGATTTTTGCTTAACATGCTCTTTCCACCTGAGGAGATATCTAAAATTCGTACGATCAAATTCATGAACTGAATTCTAAATACTCTCATCGCTGGTAAATAAAGCAATTCTCATGCCAGCTTCGAAAGTATTATTCGATCTGCATATTTTATACTAATAGTGGAAGAATTACTAAACACACAAGGAGTTAAGAATGATAAATGGCACGGTTATTTTTTGCCCTGATTGTTTACAATGAGCGTCTTTCAGTATGTTTTCAACGTGCGTTTCCGTGGCTTTCCAAGCCACTGAAAGCAGGATATTATTATTATCGTTTTTGATCTTTGATTTCTAATATTTCATATTTTATTTCATGATGAGTGTAGAAAATAAACATTCCACATTCAAAGTTATGATTTTTGTAAACAGCTATAATATTTAATAATTCGCTCTCAATTTTTGGGAGAGCACTAGCTACACACTTTTCTTCCCAAAGAGTAACTGTTGTATTGCTAAGAGATCAAGGAAATGTTTCATATCCTTTTATAATTCAGAGGTGGCTAACTTCTACAAAAATGAATCCCAATAAACTTAGGGATTAAAATTTTACTCTCAATACAAAGATTTAAAAGTGAGTAATAACCAAATTTGCCTATGACCAATTTAATGAAAAATATTCTACAAATTGGGAGAGTTTCAAGAGGAATTTTTTTATTAAAAAATCCGGTTATTGACTGGTAACAGCAACACTAGTTTTCTATAGCAAAAGTTAGCAAATAGCTGCTATTTTATTATATATGGCAGCTCGGATATTCTCTGCCCATTATGATACATTTCTATGCCCGAGGAAAAATTCCAATGTCCAAAGTTAAAGCCATGCCACTTACATAAAAGAAATGAAGCGTAAAATGTGAACGACAATAGTAAATATTATTGCTTAATCGTTTTATTTCTTAGTCCTGATAGGCAATGCAATCAGGGATGCTACTGATATTCAGCAATTACAAAATGATTTAAACAGACTGGAAATCTGGGCAAACGAAAATGGATGTCGGTTTAATGTTAGTAAGTGTCAAGTTATGCACTTTGGCGTGATTAGAGTTCCAGCGGCATATTATATTAACGGAGTTATGCTACAAGAAACTGAAGAGGAAGGAATTTTGGTGTATTGGTGGATAAGAATTTAAAGTTCAAAGGTCACATAGCAAACGTTGCAAATACAATTCAGAGGTTAACTGCTATGTTGAAGCGCGAACCTTGACATGTAAGGATAAGGAAGTAATTTTGCCTCTTTATAAAGCTTTGATAAGACCACACTTGGATTACTGTGCGCAGATTTGGTCTCCCGGGTTCCAAGGGGATAAAGAAGCTGTGGAAAGGGTGCAAAGAAGAGTTACAAAGATTATATCCGGATTATGGGATTTAGATTATGAGGACAGATTGCGAGTATGTGGATTACAGACTCTGGTTAACAGGAGAAAGAGAGGTGATATGATACAGGTCTATAAACTTTTGAACGGGTGTTATAGCATTTCAAATGATGAAATTTTTCGTTATATGGAAGGTGGGGAGAGAACACGGGGGCATCCATAGAAGTTAAATTTATTTGCAGTCAAGAAAGGGTTAAGAGCTAGGTTTTTCTCCCAGAGAGCAGTGAGTGAGTGGAATAATTTGTCCTTACGGGTAGTGAGTGCATCTTGTAGTGTGAATGAATTCAAGGGTAGGTATGATAGCTGGGTTGGGTAATTTACAGCCTCCCTCGATGAGTCCTTGACTCCCTGGAGGTCTCAGATAATAATAATATTTATTTGACCACATATTCCAGTTGAAAATTATGTTCAGATTACTTCCTTCTATAAAGTGACAATTTCGATTCAGAAGAACTGAATAGATCGACTTTTTAAGATATATTTCACATATAAAAAATGATGACTTATTTACAAAATCCATAATGTATTCTAAGAATATAATGGTGAAGGCAGGGGAGGTGGAATTCTAATGACTTTATTACAAGTAAACAGATAAGAAACTAAAGCACAAACGTAAGATTTGTATCTGTATTTAAAAAAAAAAAAAAAACTGATTGGCTACTTAAATATAAAGAGCTAATAAGCTTCATTTCGGCGATATAAACAATATTTTAAATTAAGGAGATATAAAATCCACATTGTTTCAAAACCGAACAAGAAACTCAAAGATTTGAATCAGAGAGTTTCATGCCGAAGTAAACTATAAAGTATCGGCGAACACTAGCGTGAGCTAATGCAAGTGACCCTAGTACGTAGTACAATATCGGACAACTCGTATATCGAACACTTTGGTATTATGGTCTAGCTACTCACTGATGAGGCCTCAAAAAAGGCTGAAACCGGTCTGGGTAGTGACCTCCCTCCATAATGTAATAACAGCATACATTTCCTAGGAAATGTGTTTTTACATTATGGAAAATACCTAAGAATAGCGATCTGAACTTTCCCCACCTTTGCAACGAGTTGTCCGATATTGTACTACGTACTAGGGTCACTTGCATTAGCTCACGCTAGTGTTCGCCGATACTTTATAGTTTACTATATTCGGCATGAAACTCTCTGATTCAAATCTTTGAGTTTCTTATTCGGTTTTGAAACAATGTGGATTTTATATCCCTTTAACTGATTGGCTATTTCATCAAATAAAAAATGTATCGCTAAACAAATGAGGTCGGATCGTTTAAACCGTACAAGCGTCTAATGAAGAGCATAACAAGGGGAGAGTCCTCCCCCCACCCACAAGAACGAGAAAATTAAATTGTGAATTTTTAGTATTAACATGGATTCTTGTGACTGTCTTCAGATGGGAGATGAATTCCAAAGCTAGGCGCGAGACACTAACCAGCTTAACGAAGGCCTAAAGTGGCTTGAAAAAGTTCCATGTCTGGTCTCTAGAGCAGGGTTTCCCGATTATGAAAAAAATATATAATATTAATAGAAAAAATTTTCTAACCCACCCTATAGTATAATCCACCATAGGTTTACAACCGTTCGTAGGTGCGGAGTTACATAAAAAAAGATCTCATCTCATCTTCCTTATACCCTATTTTACCTTGCGGTGTCGAGGGTCCATTGATCATCGGACCTCAGCCTTATGACCCGGTGTATCCTATGGCCTGTAGTGTTGAGTTCTCAAGGCCAGTTTGCCTGCTTTGCGGGATGAAAAACCCCAGAATAAACCGGGGGAAAAACCCTGCTGTCCACGCCCAAGACTGGCTAACTTGGCTATGGCTGAGGAAGATCCTTCAGCTCCTCACGTCACTGACGGGAATCGAACCTAGGACACTCCTTCCCCAGGCATGTGGTTGCGAAGCGCATAGCCACTAGGCTAACCGCGCGGACATAAAAAAAGATACCTTTGTTTAATTACAAACATAAAACAAACCTCGAGACTGGAGATAGTTACATGTAGTGACCAAATTGGTGGAGCTCATGTCGGTGCAACTCTAGTTGGCATTTGTCACCTGGTGGAAGGCCAATAGTAAAAAAAAAAAAAAAAAACTTTAATTAAATGTTATTAACTAATAATTGAAGTAAAATATAGTAAAAAAAAAAAACCAGCTGAAATCTCCTAATTACGTACCTCTTCACCCCACCCCCCGAAATATTTGACGCTCATCTCTCACATAACTCTGTATTCATTACGTGTATACTATTTAAAAGAAGGTATACTTCGGCAAATTTCATAGCGCTGTGATAACCCCACTTAACAATCACTGTAATCAGTTTTAATTACATATCAATATGTACAAAACGTACAAGTTGTCGGGTTTTTTCCCTAAATTACACAAAGTGCACTTTATCTAATAAAGAAAATGCACATACACACACTTCCGACATGCGTAAATTCACTGCTTATTGCCATCTAGTGGCAGAAAAAGAAATGAATAAATCATTAAATGTAATATTTTACAATAAGAATAATGAATTATTGACATATATTAATTAAATATATCCAAGCTCCAAAAAAGGAAAAAATAACTGCATTATATTTTAATATAAATGAATTATTTAAATTTAACAATCAAATTATCACAATTTATTATTTTGTTTCTGGTTAAATATGTAATTAAAGTTAAAATTTCTAGTTATTTCAAAACATGTTGGATAAATAGCATTAATATTGGAAATTATTATTTCATTGTCCAAAATGCAATTTAAATTTAGAAAAATATGAATCGAAAATAAAATTCGGATTTTTTTATGGTGTGTTAGGAATGAAATACGAATAGCAAATATGCAGTAATTGCCCGAAAATTTTCAGGCAATTACGGCATAAAGCATCTGAAGCAACTTAAGCTAGCTGTATGAACACACACTTTCGGATGGATAAAATCATTGCGTCAGTGGTTTTCAAGCTTCGTGTATTAGCGCGACACCAAGTTTTGAAAGCGCTTCTTACTGAAGAAATATGCTTAATTACACACTCCTTTATTTTTCAACATTAAATGTGACATATATCTAAATTTAATGAATTAACAATTTAGGAGTATGGCTTAACAAAGTAAGATATAAAAGACAATGCAAAATAATAATAATATACGTCGAATACTATAATACTGTTAAACGAACAAATATGTAATTTAGATCCTTTCAAAATATAATAACATCTGTTCTTATAGATGTACAACTTTTTTCATATCGCGGTATGCTTTACGTATGCAGCATATAATACAAAGAAAGCAATGCAATGAAAGTTATTGTATTACATCACTTAAAGCGACTTCTCCCAAAGACTGTTAGAAGGCCCGTCCAACAGTTAATGCAAAACATGTTAATAACTCACCATCCGTATTTACCCAACCCAAAGCTTGAATTGTTAATCTACTTAGTGAAAAACTTATGTCATATATTTATATATATATTCCACAAAAGCTGTCGAGTAATCTCTAAAACAGCAACAACTACAGTCCCCAAACTTGGTATGGTCCGTTCTCGTAGCTCAACTTAAAATTCTCATGAGCATCAAACATGGTTGATATACCGGGGGCGTGGGGAAAACGGTATTCTGTATGGTTCACATAATACTGTTCTACAGTATTATGTGAATCAACACTTTAAAATGTGTTTGCTGATTTCAACAATGTGCTTCGCATTATATATATCACTCGCGAAAAGCTAATGCGCAGCCGTAGAAAGGTAATGGTTGGAATTATCACAGAATCAACTAAACTACGAGACTAGTGCATTATGTCTGCTAACTGTGTGTGCGTGGCTGTTCGACCAGCCTGACTGTTTTTGGGAATGAAAAACCTTACCACCTCCGTGTAATCTGTATACCACATCAACACAGAGGTCCTTAAACAAGCTCCCGCGTCGTAGACGAGAAGACATTGGTCTGTTAAAAAGACTTGGGTCCTAATTTCTTCCATAGGACCTGAAGAATTTTATAAGTGCTTTTCAAATAAAGGTGAGTTAAGCGATTTCATACGAAGGCGGTGGAGTTTTTACTGCTGGAAATTCCGGTTTTCTATCCCACGAAATGGACGTATGCGCCATGACCGATACGTCTATTTTGTGGAATACGTCTATCCCAAGAAATAGACGTATCGGTCAGGGAGCATACGCAATTAAGAGGCGTAAATATGCAGGTCGAAAAGACGACTTAGCTTTGGTCGCGAATGTTATGTAATTAAATCACTCGAGGTGTAATTCGAATGAAAACCTTTCCAACGTAATGGCAAATGAAGTGCTTGGGACTATGCTAGGGAAATGTCCCGAAAAGTATAAAAATAATAAATTAGTTTAAACTTATACTCAGAGCGAGTTAAAGTTGCCTTGACTGTATAATTCAATGGTTATTTATTTCAAAGTACTGTTTAAGAAAATGTTACAGTAAAGATTAAAGTACAAGGGATGGAGTAACTTCATAAACGCTAATAGCTACAACCACCAAATTTTCTACTACACATTTGGTAGTTCAACTTAAAATTCGGGTTGTTTTGAAACCACTGCCCACTCGTTTACTTCAGCGTCTTATTTTTCACAAGGACAACACATAGTTCCACAGCTAGTACGAAGTCCACTCCTCTCTCTCCCGCCATCTTTACATCCTGAAGGCATTTATAATTCAGCCGGTTTGCCATTCCTCGGCTGCATTTCCTAAGAGTATTATTTCTGAAGATGTGTGTCCAGGGAAGCCCGAGTAACTAGAAGGAAAACCCCTCCACCCTTCTCATATGAAAAGTCCCTGTAAAGGGTCTTCGGCTCCAAGCCAAATTTGAGCCAGCTCTTTCAACAACAGGACTGTCTTTATTGACTGAGCTTAGCACGAATAAAGGATTATATTGTCAACAGTCCAGAGGACGATGCAACATCTGCCGTGGGTTAAAAACTCGGTTTGAATCTCATCAAGATAGAAGAAAGCTTTACAAGCATCTCCCCACCCCCCAAATGACGGTGAATTAATCCTGATATAGAGGAAACAGAGTGTGTTATATTTCGAAAACAGTAAACCGGCTCTTGAAATCTTGTTCGTTCTTCGCAGTGCGAAGAACGGACATACAGCAAACTCCTCAGAAGTGTAATTTTTAATATACGCCAATTCTGAAATATGACAAAAATTCTGCAACACAGAGGACTTCCTTGCCATAAAACTAGGCTACAATTTAATTCCTGAGACGTTGTTCTTTTTAATATTGGTTGGTACGTTATACTAATACGCAACAGTAGTGCTGTTGACAGTGGTTGGTTGGTTGATAGAGTAATTTGAAAGTGGAAAAAAAAAAAAAAAAAAGTACGTGGAAATAATGCTTAGAAAAGTGACAAAAAAAAAAACGGAGGCAGACTGAAATATGATTTTTAGATCAGTAAATCATTTGCCTTGGTATTTAATGCGTGCATAAAGAACGACATTGGATTTTTAAGCGTCACTTACCTAAAACCAAACTATTTACTATTAAAATTAAAAGTACTTTTAGAAATATTTTTTATGAAAATCCAACCGAAGGAAAAAAGTCGGATGATTTTTTGTAAATTTTCCGCGAAAAAAATGTGAAGAAAGACTCTGCGAAAACTCTATATAAAAAATAAAACAATAAAAATACTATTAAGTAATAGTAGTTTATTATATAGTCGTTTATTATTTCACCACTATCTAAGGATACTGGAATTAAGCATTTCCGTTCAGTAGAAGAGTAAAATAACAGTTTTCCATCTGAACTCTATAAAAAAAGTTCGAATTGCAAGAAATCTGTAGATCAATGAAATAAGAGCGTGAGGAGAGATGAAGGGCAAACTCCAAATGTCTTAAAGGGCAATTAGCCTTTGACAGCTTATGTAGAACAAAGGCAAGATGTGAAAATACATACATTTATTAAAACGCAATGTTTTTTTTTAATTAATTGACAGGCACACACGCTAATTCTTTATAATTTCCATGGCCCATGTTTGCATTTTACTGACAACTTTCCTAGGAAGTTCAACTAATAGTTTAACATTCCCAAGGACTAACTAAACATCGTGATAACTATCAGAGTAGTCCAGACGGAGTATTATAAACACCTATGCTGGTCATATTCCAATGCAAACTGTTCTATCTAGACGGACAAAAATTAACGTTAAAAATAAAAACTAAGAGAAGTGGGAGGAGCAATGTGGGAGACCCATGCACACCATATCAATGTGAGGTGCATGAAAACCTGTTTAAAACAGTTGGGAAGAAACATTATTTAAGAATAACGTGCAAGAAAGAATGTTTTAAAGAGGGGCCACAATGGTTCGATTAAACTAATGCATACCTGTCGTGCTTGTGTCTCATCAAAGCAAAATAGAAGTTCCACGTTCTAAATTTTCCTTCCTTAACTTCCTCACTTTCTATGTTCACGTAATAACGTATGCGCACAAGCAGAAGTACCAGCGAACTTCTCTAAGAAATCAAACTGTAAAAAAAAGGAAAAGAAAGGTAACCGTTAAATGCACTGCTTTTATTAATCCTTCGGGCTGAATCTCGTAATAAATTTTGGCCTTGCGAAGATATTTCAAATGCCATTTGCTTTCGTTATTATCGATCACACTCGAAAATAGCTTCCATGTCCGTACACGGCAGGAAAAGTATGTCAAAGTGGCCATTACCTTCTTGCTCCCCGCAACCTCTCTCCTTCGTTTGATTCTTTTTTTTTCTCTTCCCTCCCGCCCTTCGGTTTGTCAGTTACGTGAAGTTGATGTCTTCCTATTTAAGAAAAATGCATTAAATGGTGGCCGTCTGTTTCTTCCGACATGTCTTCTATATTTCAGCAGGTCAACTGTTACTTCCCAAGATCACGAGCAAACAATAAATTGAAGAAAAGCAGGACAACTGGAACGACGAGACTTATAGTCAATTGAAGATGGAGGGCGGAGAACACGTGTCTTGAGTGGTGCTAAGACAAAAGCAATCTTCAAAATATCCCTATGAAATATTTTATCAACAAAAAAGGACATAAAATCGAAGTGGAGACATTTCATATAAATAATTCAGCTCGACGGTATAATAAAGAAGTGACGGCATCATTAGGATCCGTTCTTCCAGTAATGAACGTCCCTTCTCCTTGAGAAATGACTGCGGTGTGGTCGTGAATGAAACTGCGTTTTGCTGCTAACAGCAGCCTTGTCTGCTGCTGATGGACTCTAAATATTACAACGAAAGATAAAAACGTTCGCTACCGTGTTTACGAATAAGAAACTACGTACGGACAAAGATCGAAGTTCTTTCTAAACAGTGTATAACTCAAAATTTAATACATAATTATTTGAGTTTTACCTTTCTAATAAAACGAAAGAAGGGCCATCAGAAATCTAGTGCTGGATGTGAGCTCCACCACTTAACTGACTGATTTTGAAGGCATTCGACTTCTTGAAACGAATGCAAAAATGTGAAATGTTCTACGCCTGGCAAAACATAATTAGGAATCGAACAATGATTTATCACCGATATAACTGACCTGGAAGGTAAAGGTAAACCTGATATACATAAACAATGAACAGTCGACAAGCAGGAACGAAGAAATCTCGTAATGTTAAGTTAGAAATATAAAATAAAAATATATGCATTGCACAGAATACTAACTTTTCATATTACACAGCAATCTTACCTACCGTAAAAAAAATGTATAATTATTTAAGATTAGCAGGACTTCTATATGATATGAAAACTTAATATTCAGTAAAATGTATATATATTTTATTTAATATTTAGATATTCCTAATAATATTTCATTACGGCTCCGTTTCTAAGTCGATAAATACGGATCGACATAACTCCTTATGAATATAACAGATTCAAATAATACAGATAATCGGAACTATAAGCCTCTTAGGTTTTGGCGCATCTTGTTTTAATGTGAAGTTGTTCCGTCGTCCTATCGATTTCAGTATTTATCTGCACAGGGAACAGACAGCAAGAATATGCAACCAAACTAATTTACATACAAATATGACTCCCGTCTTAATACGCAAATTCTCTCTCACATACCCACCCACACATACATACTTGGGCTTACGTCACAAATCATGTTACCGTTAACGACTATACACATGGCGAACAAAACCAGAAATATATTTACTGATTTAAAAAGTTTGAACATGTATGGTACAAAATGTTCAATATTTGAAATTTCCAGTTTAATGTTCAATATCGATGCCTATATAAATAAAAGTAAAAATATTATTACATGACATCTAATCTTGCTGTTAATCTATGCTCTGAGCTATTCCAGAATGCAATGAGTGAGGTAGCCATTACATGTTATAAATCTTTAAATAAAATAAAAGCACCAAGGCTCAGTATTCTGCTGATCGGTCTTAGTATGTAATACCACTACAATGTGCAATCATTAACTTGAAAGGGATAATGAAGATGCATCTGTAATAAAACACGAGGGCAGAGGAAACGCAGCGGCAACAAGTTTTTTAATTACAGAATTAGCTGTTATTTGAAGAGTTTTCTTCCAACACGAGTGCCAACAGGAAAATTTCATTTGTGGGGAAGTGCCATTCTTGCAAACACGCCAGAGATTGGTCCATAAAGAGTAAATAAAATAAAATAGAGCATTTTCTTTTTTTAACTTACCAGAAGTCGGTGGGCATCTCTCCATACTCCATCAATAACTGAGTTCATTTCTATCGACAATTTGTAGACTACTGGTTGGCGAAAATACAGCAAACTACCGCACCTCATGTTCCAAACCATGACTGGTATTGTAATGTGAAATAGAATAATTTTTTTTTTTTTTAAATCTGAGATGCGGAATTAAAAATCCGAGATTTGGGAAGAAAGACAATTTCGGCAGTAGTGTGATAAAGCTTAGCAGTATATAAAATACGAAATGTGAAATTTTGCACTTGTTGCCGTTATCAGTTAGATGGACCAGAAATATAAAAGGATTCTGGTGGAAGGAGTAAGACAAAGAAAACAAAATAAACCATAAAACATAAAGATGTTAATGATAAGCTTAACAGCTTATAAATAATTATCATCTTTAACATTAATAAATAGAATACCTCAGGAGGAAGGTATATTTATTTTCATACGGAGCAGTTTTATCTGTTTCTGGAAAGATCTACAGGAATACCCGTTAGAAATCTTGCTTCTTTGTTTTTAACTTCAAAACTGTTGGATTGCCAGCTCTCCTAATGTTTACTCATATTTCACGGGCTTTCCCAAACAAAGCACAATACTTCATCCAATTGGATCAGCATTCTGTTTTTAAAAATATATTGATACGCAGTGCAAGATAAGCAAATATGTTTCTATCAGGAGTATGTAAACAAGGCGCATATGTCTCAGCTAAGAAGTCGCAAGGATGCCAACATTTGTCCTATGGCTGGAAACACCCGAGTTTGAATACCGCTGAAGATGCAAAGATCATTTATAAAGGCTTTTTTCAATGAAGTAGAGTGCAGACTTCAGCAGTGGTAGAAAGAGTTTTCCTTTTTTTTCCCTGTATCGAAACAAACAAACAGGCCGCAGAACACACGTAATTAATAAAGGATAGATGAAAAATCCTTTCATGGTTCTTATTTAGAAAGAAAGCAAAAATTACATACGTTTCAGATTTAAATGTGCAGTAGTAGAGGAACATTTTTTCCGCGAGGTCTCAAAAAAAAATCTCAAGGCTGTCTTTAAAGAGTAATCGAATATCTCTTCATACCATTAACGTTTGAAATATTTATATAAACAGAATACTTCAACGACATTTGTCCCGCCCATATATAGCAACAAGGATAATTATAAAGCAAGTTAAATCAAATTTTCGTAAAGAAAGATATATTTTCTCTGAAATTAAAACCACGGAAAAAAACAATGCTAAAAACACAGTGTAAATTTTAAAACATAGTGTAAATTTTCCGTAGAAAATTCGACTGCGCGGAATGATTTCTATTCTTAAGTGCTTATACGTGAACGCACAAGTGGAAAACCAATGACAATGAGGAGTGACGACACAAGATGTCGCCACTTTCCAAGGAGGAACATATTTACAAAATTATGTAGAGTGCTGTCGAGTTAGCGGACATCACGCTAAATCGAAGGGGTCTAACATTCTGGGAGGTGTCTCTTTTGACTGTGACACCTGTCACGATGCGTGCTAGATGGTTTGACACCACGTCAGGCCACGCATGGTCCATTTACGGGAACAAATGCTGGAACAAAGTGCTGCAGACTTTCATGCTGCGTAATTTGGTTAAAGTGCCTTAACGACGGTTTCGTCACGGGCGAGAACCACCGTGTGATCGCTTTTAGAGCAGGCGGTGGTTTCACTCTGTCAGCATGATGACATCAGGTCCGCAGATGCTTTTGTATATAGGGATGAGCCAATGTCATGAACAATAACTCTATCTACTTTGTATTATTTACTAATTCATTCATAGAAACAAATGTACGAAAGTTTGCTTTTTAATTTGTTTCAATTTATTATTAATATCGTTTTTTACCCAAATTTAACGCATTTCGGAGTCTTGCAAAAAAAAAAAAAAAAAACGGGGGGGAATTTTTCTATAGTTACGTTTTGTTGACTTTTACAAAAAGAATCTCTGTGAGAGTGTGTCAGTTAAGTATTAGTAAAAAACCTTAGAGTATAATAAACTTATTTTCAGCAGATCAACTTGTGGCATAATGGGCCAACGAAATTAAATATATAAAACTGTATCTCAAAAAAAAGAGACCTTGATATATATGCATGTGTGTGTGCAGAGGCAGCAGAAGAAAGTATTTATCCAAGGAATTTTTGTTTTATGCGAATTCCACCCACAAAGTATCGTATCTCATCACCGCATACCAGCTGTGCTACAACTAGCACAATGATTAGATACGATAAGGGTCGGATAATCCCGAAACTTTTGCTCTAAAAACTAAATATGGTACTTTTTTTTTCAAGTACTTCAAGCCTCCAGCAGGCAGGATGGCGATGATCTCAGGGAAGGCGACGTAAAACATTTCTCATCAAAAGATTCACAAACATCCATGCTAACAATGGAATTCGAACCCAAACACTGTTGAATGGTAACCGGCGGTACTAACCATTTGGAGTCAAATCGGAGTGAACGGTATGAGGTGACTGTCTTTTCAATTAACAGCATTCGATGCAGCATATGAAAGCAGTATGGCCTTTGGAGTGCTGCCCCCGAGGGATCGGATACAAAAGACTGATGTTATAATTATAATATTGTAAAAAAAAATTTCTGAGTATAACCTTTTTATACCCAGTTTTGATTATAGGGCTCCTCCATTTGTGATAATCGTTCTCAGGTGAATTACAATTGTATAATATTTATAATAATAATTAGACGAAGGGCAGAGAAAGAGAAAAATTAGTCACAAGGGCTTACTTATGGCAGGATTTTTTTATTATTTTTTTTTTTCCAGTATTCTACTAAGCTGCATTACTCTACGGTACAAATCCTTCGGCTATCAAATGTCTTCCTCCCTAAGAAATATCTCCTTTCTCCACGAAATGTTCTCTAACCAATGGTTATGGATGGACTTATATTAGATATATATATATATTTTTTATCCCATCTTAACTTCCAACATTCGAAATAGTGTTCGCGCTTATAATAAAGACAGTATCAACAATTTTCAGTTTTCATATTGGAATAATTAAAAAAAAAAAGGTTAAAATATGCAACAAAATGAAATCTCTGTGCTATGAGTGACTAACAAAAATATGAAAGAAAAAATATAGCCTCCGTAGCGCAGTTGGTTTCGACGAAGCCCTTTGGTTGCAAAGACCTGGGTTCGAGTCTCGTCTATGACGCGAAGACAATTTATCAGGCTTTTTTCGATTAAAGGTGAGTTAGCCGGTCTCATGCAGAGGTGGCGTGTTTTTCCCTGGCCATCAAAACAGGCAAATTAACTGTTTTCTCCAATTAATGCAACAAAGGGGTGGCAAGCCGGCTGCATTAATTGTGGGAAACCACTAATTACGAGACAATCTGTCTCGAACGGACAAGAAATGGATGGATATCAATGTCACATTTCTTGCATATAGAAAAGTATCGTATGACTGAAAAAAAAAAAAAAATAGTCCGAATGAAAACTATGTTGACGAGGTATGAAAAATCCCATGTCGAAAATTCCACTGAGGATATGAAGAACCTTATAAGATCTTGTCAAATGAAGGTGAATTAACTGGCATCATGTGGCAGTGGAAAGGTATTTCCTCTCGGAATGTCATTCCACAAAACAGGCAAAACCTACCAGAACATATACAATTAGTGGACATTGTATATGTCCAAACAATCCAATCCTCCAAACTCAAAAGCCAGGTCAATGATTGCATGCTGCATCTACTGACACTAGTCAATCAGTAGATATTGAATAATGTTAGTAGACACTGAATGCACTAACATCCTCTGTTACTATGCATTGAACGAAAGGAGACATCCCTCCAAACAAAAAATGAAAAACGAAAGCAAGCAACTACCACATTAAAGTAGTAAAATTGAAGAGCGGTATTTCAATGAAATGAAATGAGAAGAAATACAGTCATTATGGCAGAGAAAATCTCGCAGTCATATTAAAAATCTTACAGAAATAACATTGAATGTTCATGATTTGTGGCGACCAACAATGAAATCAATACACAGGGAATGAATTGGTTAACAGAAAGACGGTGTTTTAAAGCGTGACATAAGTACTTTATGTAACACGCAACGCCAGTTTAATGAACGTTAATATAAAATCTTATACAGAAAAGTTCATAACAAAGTTAAAAACTCGATCATCTTTTTTTTAATGTGACAATGAAGTTTGATGCGCAATCATTTAAATGTCTGTTTAACTAACATATGTTAAGAAATGAATTTGACAGGATTATCTCGGTTTAGCCTAATACATAACGTAATCACTGCCTTAAATGCTTCGACATCGATTTTAAACGGCCCAGTTCCTTAATTGCTCATCTTTGTTGCATTTAATAGTGATACCTAACCGAATGGTCATTTAGTGTAATATCTGATCAACGTTCCTTATATGATATTGTAATATGAATGCTTTGATCTGAAACTCCTTCAAGCGGCACATCCAAATTCCTGTACTGTAACACCATAATCAAGGGCAAAATAAACAAATGATTAGTCACTTCATTCAGGCTCAGCTATCCAAATAACAGAAGCCTGATTTGTACTGTATATTAAATGTGATAAGAAAAAAAAAAAAAAAAACAGAGCCGGTTTGAACCTTGTCGTTATGGACTTTTTCCACTGAAGTTACAAGTTAGCCGGTCTCCTGAGGTTTTCGGCAGGAAGTTACCTTGCAAAATCGAGTTCTTCACCGCAAAACAAGCATCAGTCTGAGAGCCACCACACAAAAAATACATTAAATGGATTAAGTGGCCTCCCACGATGAGTCCTAGAGACTACAGAGGTATCAAGAAATAAAGCAAAAAGTGCACAAAGAACTTTACTGAATGCGAATTTTCTGGGGTAAGGTCATTTTAATTCTTACTAATACTGCAAAGCTATTCATGAGGAAAGGGATTGTAGGAGGCCAAAAGAACATATCTGAAAATGCACTAGCATTCAGATCTTCTATCACAACTGCGATATCAAAGAAACTCATATGGTGCACGAAATAAATATTTGTTAACATTTCTTGTTTGGAGTCCAAAATATCTTTCATGTATGGGATACAGTACCATATTGACCTACTTTTACCACCTCTCCTTCCCAACACAATCCTGCATATGGACAACACGGATCACTTCAACTTCTCATTTTCCATTTGTATTATCGAGTACGGTTAGAGGTATATACAAAAAAAGAAGGAAAGAAGTAATAAAGATACGAGTTCAAAAGAAGAAGCACGCTTTGGGTTACTGCAGGAGATTAATTTTAGAAACACCTCATGTTCAACAAACATACAAGAAAAGAAACAATAAAACGGCATTGGAAAACTTCAAATAACATGGAAACAACGCCACGTAAAACAAAAAGCCATCACGTTAAACCGCAATGAACGTTATTTGTGTTTAACTATTTAAATTTTGGTACATGGCACTTTCATCATGAAAATTTTGTTCACTGGACTGGGAAGGAAAACTTCATCATTCCACTGAATTTTCTTTAACTATAGATAAAACAGAAGAAAAAGTCTAATTTAGAGAAATTATGCTTCTCCTTATGAAAATCTGAGCTCGTAAGGAACTGTGTGCGCGTGGGAGGGTCACACAATTTTCATGTGATTGTCATCCATGAAAGGTATCGTACTAATATTAGCATCGAGATTGGGTTAAAGGCTAGATAAACAGTAAAATCTGCCCCGCAGGCCAAACGCAAAAGTTTTTCAAAGCCACCTCCGGGGCTTCAACAAGTAGATTAGTTGATTGTTTTAACATACGTCAAAGCAATTAGAGATAAAACGCAAGTGCATTGTGTGTCAGTTATGTTCTTTAGCTGGTTTGTATTGTATATTAAATGTTAAATGCGATAAGGGAAAAAAAAAAAAAACAGCCTCTTATGAGACCGACTAACTCAACTTAGTTGTGTGCATGTGAAAGGAGAGGGAGATGATCCTGTCTTGCTCGGGAATCGAAGTTGGTCTTGCAACTATAGATCGTCATCGCTACCAACTGACCTATCGAGATGCTTACCATGTTAGGAAAAATTCTTGCACACCAGTGGCATCGTATATGAAAAACTAATGCCTATGTTTATTTTATTCAAGCATTGCTTCATATATAAGCACTATAATGAGAGGTTTTATGCACATTACTACCATTCAGATTTCAATAGAAAACTGGATGGTAGTAATGTGCATAAAACTATATTTCAAACTCACATTTATTAACGTACACTACTTTTATTGTAATATTCAACATGAGCTTGCGATAATATGTTACCGATTCACAGTAGAGGTAATGAAAGGATAGCAGTGATTCAGATTTATTATATTTCTGAATTTTTGTGTACAATGCAAATATATCTGCAAAATCTTATGCCGCATTTAAAAAGTTACATCCTCAAACCAGTCTATCATGTCAAAAATGCTGGTTTAATTGCATGGAGAGATTTGTTGGGTGGTGCTAATAATATGATTCGTAGCACATAAACGTATGATGATATCATACTTTTTTTTTTTAACTTAATAGAAACAATAAACGAGCAAGGATAAATTTTTTATAAGATGCTGTGTAATTAAATAAGACTTAAGGAAACACCAAGTAGCAGTATTTGCAACTAGGAATGGATGCTACCTGCAATTAAGACACAGAATGGCAGTCAATTAAGAGCCCTCACTATATATATATATATATATATTTCAGTTTGTTTCTAATATTACTAAATAAAAGGATGTCCAAACGAAAAATATTAATGTTTTATTAATCCATCCATCCATCTTCAAGGCCCACCTTTCCTAATTGGGTTGTGGGGTCCATTGGAAGTCACTCTTGCAGCAGCTACAAGAGGGACTTTCAATGGTCACAATCCTCCGCCACCAAGCTCGGGTGTTCTGGTGGGACTCCCAGACGTGTCCACCCAAGGTTTTGGATATAATCTATCCAGCGAGTTCTTGGCCTTCCACGTGGCTTGGCAAAGAGGGCCTGCTGGGGGAGCCTCTCTTGTGGCATTCTGACCAGGTGCCCGTACCTTCGTAACTGTGATCTCTCAACACGGAGAAGCAGCGGTTGAGTATCGAGGGTTCCCCGAGTTGCAGAGCTTCTGACTCTGTCGAGTTTTGTCAGTCCGCAACCCCGAACTTCATTTCAGCCGCTTGGATTCGTGTCCGCATTCTTTCGGTCATTACCCAGCAGCTCTCATGACCATAGGTGAGGATGGGGACATAGACTGTATTGAAGAGAACAAGCTGTGGCCTCTGGCTTGACTCCCCCTTCAATACTACCGAACGGCCAAGCTTCCGCAATATTGCGCTTGCTGAGCCGATTCGAGTATCTAGCTCTACGTTCCACTTTCCATCACTCGTGAATATGGACCCAAAGTATTTAAACTTTTTCACCTGCCTCAGTGGGACTGCACTCACGTGTAGAGTGCACTGGGATGGTTGTCTTGATATCACAAATGTTTCCGTTTTGGCCACACTGATCTTCATGTTTTATTAATGCTGAAAAAAAAAAAAAAAGATAATAAAGCTAACGTATGAGTAGTTCAAGCGCGACTGAATCCCGGACTGAAAAATAACAGCTACAACATGATTACAGCACTGTATGCAAAACCTCCTTTTCCCAAAAAACTAAAAACACATTAATTGATATAAAAAATAAATAAATAAATCACAAGTAAAACTGGCGAATAGTCAACCAATGTAATATCTTCGCTACTTAGAGTCAGCCCTGCTACATTGAGACGTTTTTCTTTTGATATTTGAAACTTATCGATTGAAGCAACGGTACCAATAACAGCATGGCGGATTTCGAAACACACGATGCAATTCTTCAAAGGTTCAAGAATGACATTTATAAACAAAATAACATCAGAGAAATAATAAGCAAGGCGTTCATGGTTTTGATTTTCAGGCTAAAGAACAAAGAGATCTTTGCGCTTTCAAGAACAGAATGCAACTGTTGCTATATATGTCATCCTATTTTTAACTATACAAAATTTCGGAATCATTTGTTAGCCAGCTTGGATAATGCAAACCGAGAGAAAGAGAGATGTTGTTTAAAGTGCAACCAGGACTCACGCAAAATAATTATATAGATGTGATATGATGTATCCGATTATTTTGTTGTTACAATCTCGACTTTCGGCTAGTATAGCTAGATAGGACTCACACAAAACGATCATGACGCTTACGATTTCTACAACCTTCCTCCAGTTGTAAGAAATGCCAACTAGATCTCCAGGTAGTAAATAATCTTTACCCCTCCTATCAAATGAAATGCCAGCATACTTGGGTCGCTACTAGGAGATCGAAATAGCCATGTTTGGTCTCCAAAAACACAGGTTAAGACTTCTTGACCTTATTCTCTCCATTAAATTATGCAACTCTTCTCGATCAGCTACTCATTTTTTTTAAATGAATGAATGAATGGTAGCGAGGCTGGTGTTTGTGTGAGGAGACACTATCAAGACAATGATATGACAAGTAATGCAGATGTACGTGCACTTTTTGCACATGCAGCATATCCAAGAGCTTATCACCTTATTTCATGCTCGACCTAATTCCAACAACAAAAAGCAATTATAGAAACTTGCTTGCTTGAGGAGCACAAAAACCCTTCAATATTCATATTGCAATGTTGCTTATTATTATTAGAATTGTAAATGTTAGTAAGTATACTGACATTTACACTTCTAATAATAATAAGAATTTCTAAATTAGCAGCTATCACGGTCTAGTTCAACCCTGAATTACTAACTGCACGCATCTCTCCATCACAAAAGAAAGCGGTACCAACATATTCGTGTAATCAGATGGATCATGGCAGAGAATGCTAATTCATTTCCCAATCAGCAAACGGCTACGACTCATTCTGGCCTATTATCTCATGTACTTCTCCGAATCTTAATTCCTTCCCCCACCGTTCAAACTGCTTGAATACGAAGAAAACTTATATATAATGTGTGTGTGTGTGTGTTACGGTTCAAGTGATAAATCCGGTTATTATTAATAATTACAGGTTAAAGTGAATAATTTACGAGAATTAATCACTTTAACTGGTTAAAGTGAATAATTCCTAGAGGAGTCTGGTAAATGTAATAAAAACATGTTTATAAATTTTATATATACAGTATATAGGTTTTCATTCTCAATAGAAATTATAACAGCTTAGGTTAGTTTATAATGAAAAAAAGTAAGGAAAGTACTTCTTTTGCACTCCATGAAATCATAAACCTAACCTAACCTTTATTGGTTAGGTTAGTTTATAATGAAAAAAGTACGGAGAGTAATTCTTTTGCACTCAATGAAATCAGAATTCATTATAAATTAACCTAACCTGAATGTCGTATGTCGAACCAAAGTGTAGTCGTAGTTTGTCGTGGACAGATTAACGGGGATAAAATATGAACGTTGTTTGGGCCTAGCTTAATGATTGCGGGCAGATAAATGGAGATAACAAATAAAAGTTGTTGTGGGCAGATGAATGGGGATAATATATATAAACGTCGTTGCTGTACCTCTTTCCTCATCAATGCAGAAAAACACTGACAATTCCTGTGATTTATCTATATCCCCATTCATCTGCCCACAACAGCTTTTATTTGTTATCCCCATTTATCTGCCCGAAATCATTAAGCTCGGCCCATAACGACGTTTATCTTTCATCCTCTATAATCTGCCCACGACAAACTACGACTACACTCTGGTTCGACATGCAACATCCAGGTTAGGTTAGTTTATAATGACTTCTGATTTCATTGAGTGCAAAAGAAGTACTTTCCTTACTTTTTTTTATTATAAATTAACCTAACCTAAGCTGTTATAATTTCTATTGAGAATGAAAACCTATATACAAAACCTATAAACATGTTTTTTTATTACATTTACCAGATTCCTCTAGGAATTATTCACTTTAACCGATAATTATTAATAATAACAGGATTTATCACTTTAACCGTAACACACACACAAAGACAAGCCTCAAACTCAAGCAGTTATACAAGCTCGTCCAGAACAGGCTTTTACAAACACACATGCCCGCAGTGGGCCGCGACCTGTTAGTTGGAGAGAGGGTTTGCTATCCACTCGGCCAACCAGGCCGGTTCCTTATCTCCAACTCCCAAACTCGACACACTAAATTAGGAAAGATACTGGAGGGTTTGCTTTCATCAATGATTTTACTATAAATTCTTCATACTCAGGTATTGCAATCCTCCCTGTGTGTGTGTGTGTTTTATAAAACACACACACACACACACACACACACACACACACACACACACACACACACACACACACACACACACACACACACACACACACTGTTAATAACTAATTACTTGACTTGGTGCAATTTTTTTTTTCTCTTTCTGCAGAAATTCCATTATACATATATCTGAGCTTCTTCCTTTGACAGTAGATGTTTCACTTATCCTTTGTTAGATAACTTGAGCTCCTAATGATGATCGCCATTACTTCAACGAAATAAAATAAACAAATAATCAATTTTAAAAAATCGGGGAAATGTCACATCGAAAACTTTGGCTCTGTGAAGATAATCGTGATGATGCGGCGAATACTAATTCCTTATATTGCAGATGCTAAACGCAGTATTTTAACTATCTGAATGTTTTTCAAAACTAGTCCCATTTAAAATTAGATTTCTTAATCCTGATATATATAATAAACATTTGTCATTATTGATCGGTATGAATTACTATTTTGCTGTGCATTATACGCTCAAGCGAATTCGAAGCTACCATTTGTCTCAAAATAAATAAATAAATAAATAATAATAAAATAACTTCTGTGACCAAAATTTTCTTCAGTTAGGCTGCAGTAACAAGCGCCATTTTTCCCCTAAATAAAGAATCATCCATAACGCAGTAAGTACCGACTAGTTGGAAACACATGGGTTCATTTCGCATCGCTGTAGAAAATAGTAGTTTTTTTCTTTTCTTTCTTTCTTTTTTGTGTATGTGTGTGTGCGTAGTGCGACTTTCACTTACGAAAGGTTGTAAGATTATAGTAGATTAATACTGTGAAGAAATTAAGGATTTTTCTATTTCTTTAGGTAAGTCTTATTATTTTATTTTTTTTAAAATAGTCCGGAAACCGTACTCCAGAGACCACCAAACATGAAACTTTTTTTTCAAGCAACTTCAGACCTCCAATAAGCAGGGGGTGGTCTCACACCTAAAGACGATCACAAATATCCATGCCCAAGGCGGAATTCGAACCCGCAGCCCCGATAACCAATTTCCTTCCCGCATTCAGATTTTCACATCACTGAATATTTTTCATTAAGATTAACATAACCTTTGATAATTATCTATATTAATCACATTAAGTGCAATTCCAAATATAAAAAGATATCTATGGCCATAGCAAGAACAAACATATGAAATGAGTATACTCATTTATTTCATAATAAATCATTTCAAAATTTCTTTCAGAGTTCTAAAATACAATTTTCTTCAATACAAACTTCACCCAAGAATCTTATAAAACTTTTCAATAACTGAATAGATTCTTATGCATTACTGCAAACTGAGAAAAAACTATGATTAAAAAAAGTAATTTAAAAACAAGTATTTGTTGATAAATTATATTTTAATTTGAACATTCAGTTTCCTATCGCAGGATATAGATTGTCAATATCGCTTTGAAATTTTCAACGTCTTCGTTTCCCAACTTTCAAATGATAAAATTCTATTTCAGAGAAAGGAAAACTTCGAGTTTCCTCTAATCCCATCACACAAAAGTGATATTTCGTTTTATTAAAGCTGGATTTCAGACTATTCTTAAGCATCTTTTGGATACTCTTTTTTGCACCGCTCCTTCCTTTGTGTACCACTTGGCATCAACCCATTTCATTTACTGCCATCCCTCATAGGGTTTTTTGGCACAGCTTTTCTTCGTGCATCCCACGAAATGAATTCTGAATAACGCCTTCTCGCCACTTTCTCCATAATCAGCGAAACAAAAAGACAGCACCGAATATTTTTCGCTGCTGGTAGCGTCTTCTCTATTGTCGATTTTTGTAACAGCTGTCACAGTGCTTTAAACTGAGCAAGATGCAAAACTTTTTTTTTTATTTGCGTATTCTTTTTTCAATTTCTTTGAAATATAATCTACTATTGTACTATATTTCAGACAACTACATGTTCATCAGTTTGTCCACTCTGACATTTTGTATGAACCCCCCCTCCCCCCTAAAAAAACTGTTTAAGCCAGCAATGTAATATGTTTTCAATATACGTCCGCAATTTTAAATATAAATTCGATTTTATAGTATTATACATCACAATACGACGCCTTATTTTATATAAATTAGTCTTCTGTTAATAGGGTCTCAGTAGCTCAGTCGGTATCAATAATACCCTCTGGATGTAAAGCAAACACTCAGGTTCGAATCCCGTCTAAGGTAAGAAGGACATTTACCATTTCCGGGACTTTTTAAGGTGAATAATTCGGCCTCAAACGGAGAACGCATGTTTTTTTCTTCCCGGAAAAGCAGTTGTTGTGTTTTTTCCCCACATCCTGTACGATAAACCAGGTGGGAAATACAAACAGCCGATTTACCTCTTGATAGTCTTAATACATTGGCCTCATAGTTCTGGTTGCTTCGGCCATAATTCTAAATTCAACAAAATTTTTCTCTTAACAAAAATCGATGCTAGCAGGCAATATGCACTATGAATGTTTAGTATAGGAATCATTCATTTAAAGGGACACTAAACAAAGGAAAAGCTTCAAGATTTTCCACAGTTTGGAAGATAATCACATCAAGTGTTCAAAATATTCATAGCCGTCATGCTGAGCTTTTGTGTGAAAACCAGATTTGCATTGCAAAAGTTTCACCCAATGGTCGTAGTGAAATTATGCGCACTATAATTGACTTGTACTTTATATGGGATTTCACCCATTTCAACATTAAGGGGGAAAAAAAATTTTTTTTTGAAAAACGACGCTTTTGTAGAATGCTATAAGCTCTACAATCTTTCAGTCCACTGCAGATACCAAGAATCTTACTTTTTTTAAAAAAAATCTTGGACTAAGTAAGCAGATGATGAATAACACTTCTCCCTGAGAAGTTACAGCGAAATTTTTTAAAAAAATATATTTATTAATGAAAAATATTTATTCTTTACGATTAAGTTTATTTGAAAGGATTCAGTCATTCGTAAGTAGAAAATAAATATAAAATGGCTTTTGAACAAAGTGCAACATTTTAATAGTAGCATCTAGCTTTTAAACCTAAACTTTTGTATCAATTTTTAAATTATAAAGTCACAATTTTAATTATCGAAAAATAATATTATTTTTCGGTAATTAAAATTCCGACTAACAAGCACCATAAAAAATATTCGGCTCCTCATTTAAAGCTTCGATTCTCTGAAAAATAAAAATTTCCACTGATATTCCCATAATTTATATAAAGGCACAAAACCACATTTCCCAATAATTTAAACTGACCTAAAAAATACGTCCTACAAAGGCTAACAATGGGCGATCTACCAGTATAATGTGGAACCTAAATCGAACAGTAAGAATTCCCTAAACGGTAAATTCCAAACTAATAATTCCCAATTTACCACATATAACTGAAGTCAGTTGTTACTTTTAATATACCAATTCAACTAAAAAAAAAGCTATAATGCATTTGATACCGTGAATGCGTCAAAGATTTGATAATCCAGGGGTGCTACTCCAGAGTCTAAGGATGATATTTTTCAAGCCGATACAGACCTTCAATAAGTAGATAGTGTTTCACACAGTAGGTAATGCAAATCGTCTGCCGCCTGAAGTTTGCACAATGCCTCAGATTGCGATTCGAACCATCAGCAGAAATGCAAACCCACTCACTGCATCTGGTAACTTTACATATGAAAGCACATCGTGATGAGATTCTGCGTGCCATATGTAGTGCAATACTCCTTAGAGCCAGGGTAGTTGATTAAGATAGTACTGCTGAGATCCTATTTTAACCCTCTCATGCATAAGGGCCTCATATGAGGACATATATTTTCCCTCGTAATAATTATCCAATCATAATTTAGTGCTACTGTATGCATGTAGTCCTCATCTGGGGAGACCAAAGTGTTTTCTTAGAAACCACACCAGATGGCAGGAGTTTCAACTGAGTTACAGGAATACCAATCTCTCTGCAGTGCATGGTGTATCAAGGAGGAAGTGAAAAGCAGCTATTTTGTTGCTTTGAATTTGGTGATTTTATGAGTCTTCTGGAAATGTTAGTATGGTTTTATATATTGTTATACCTTGTAGATGAAGTGTGAATATTTAATTTGTTTATGTTCATTACCATATTCATAAATCGAACTTGAAAACAACCTGTCCTCACATGAGGAATATATGTTTGTAAGGTAATCTAAGCGACAAATAGTTTGAGGTTAGAAAGTTCTTGTACAATATTTTCATAATTTTTTATTTATTTTATTTTTGCAAACACTGTGTGTTAATTGGCATTATCATCTCCTTTACAGATGGATAACCAAAAGCCAGGTCCATCAGGCATAAAAAAGGCCTATTACCACAAGAGACTTACTGAAGAGGAGATTGAAAAACTGTTGGAAGAATCTGAAGATAGTTTGGAGCTGAGTAATTCTGATGATGATCCTACATACCAGCAGCCACAAAATGATCCTACGGAGAGTGACAGTTCAAGTGAAGACAGCGATGTTCAGTGTCCTTCCCCTGTTGGTCAGGCTCACAACGTTCAAAGTCCAGCTAGTGTACAAAATACAGCTGTTGCTAGTCATATGCCATTGCAGAGACAACCAGTGTGGTTTAGTGAGAAAGATAATCCCTTTGCTGGTATTGAACCACAGTTTAGAGGAAAACACCAAGTAAATATTCACGGAAAGAGCCCTGTAGATTATTTTTCACAGCTGTTTCCAGATGAATTGATGGATGAAATTGTGAAACAAACTAATCTGTATGCATACCGTAAAGGCAAAGATAATTTAACACTTACTGTGACTGAACTCAAAATTTACCTTGGAATTGTACTTGTCATGACATACATAAAATAACCATTTTGATTATTCATGCAGTGTTTCAGCAAAATATAAATTGTTTATAATCTGTTGTCATACTTGTAATGTCTTTCAATGAAAATAAATTCCTTAGTCTGTCATTTCCATAGAAATATGTCTGTAGTCTGTTGGTGTTAGTGCATGATGTCCTCAGATGAGGACATAATTTTTTTTACATATACAGTACATAAATTTAGCAAAATTAATAAATTCATGGTAATACAGTAAGATTAAATGGCGCTGTATCATGCCATTATAATTTTTTTTTTTTATAAATGAATGTAAAAATTCATGCATGAGAGGGTTAAAGCAGTCTAATGTTCAACATTTTAATTGCCGCCACAATAGCTTGGTTAACCATAGCCAAGTTAATGATATGGCATAATAAGATTGCTGAAGATTTTAGCAACGTCTCATTAACTGGAGCCAATTTTTTTTTAAAAAAAATACAGTATTTTAACAAAATAAATACTTTATGTGAAAACATTTGTGTCAGTTAGCTACCGAAGTATGTCTAATTGACAAATTAATAAGGTCCTACCAATCCTATATATAGATGAGAAAAGATAAGCTGCTGCAAAGTTAATGATCATAATTTTTAGGTTTGGGTTCACTGATTAAATCAACACGTGAAGAGTTTGTTTAACAGTTTTTAACTAGCGACTTAATTGCGATAATCTATATTTTTGGAAAATTCTGGACTTTTTTTTGACCACTTAGTCATGTCAGAATTCAAAGGTCATACTTTTCCACAGCTTTCGGTATTACATTCAAATACTATGCAAATAAAGATCGCCATGTGTGAGTCGTTCTGCTAATCATTATACCATTACATAATTAACAATGGTTAGTTGACATTTTATTATAAGCAAGTGACATTTAAAGATGAGACTATTATGCAATATAACCTGACGATGAGATTAAGTAATATAATATAATTAGCCAAACTTCGATTAAACCTGAAAGACACACGCATTAAAGAATGCTTTTCTAAGTCCACGTATTCGCTTTATTTTTAACGTCAGAGCATGTTGGAACCACATCAAATATGCTATATCAAAATATTCCGGTTTTAAAACAGTTCGACTGGGAATCAATTCGCATGGCTGGATACTTGTTAGTCCATAATCTTACCAGGTTATTAATCCCTTCGTGGTCCTTCGAATCTTGTCGCATTCAATTTGAAGGTTTGATCCGAAGAAGCGTTTCAAGGCATCTTTCAAAACGTTCAAAACCTTGAGTTTTATTTTTTTTTTTCCTTTTGCAAAAGAAACTAGCTGAAACAAACAATCTGCAAACAAAATTCGCTTCATGGCATTAGTTTCTATGAAGATAATTCTACAAACTTTCAACAGCTCACACCACGCTATTAAGGATGCTTATTACTTAATTACCAATAAGTGCAAATGGCATGAGTGATGAATTGCAGAGAGGAAGGGGGAAAAAATGTAACCAATCTTTTTTTTTTCAACTTCAAAATATGCACGAAAAGTAATTTTATCATCTGATTCACTATTTTGAAATCCATGTTGGCCTTTTTTTTTTTTTAATATAATTCTCACATCATCTTTTGACGATATAAAGAAATATTAGGACTACTATTTTAAATTTACTCCCCATGCAATGAAACTTGGTTCAGTTATACAGTAAAATAACGAAGCGTTAGTTCATAACACAAGTTAATACTTTTGTAATGTGAATCTGCATCAACTTTCAGATCTCGTCAGATCTGCTAAAAACACGATATCTCACGACGGCTGTATCTGTGACAGCATAGTATACCTTACTTGAGGGTGGGTGGGTGGGGGAAATAATCAATTATAGACAGGTAGAAACAAGAAAGAAATATCGTATTCAACCTTGTTTTGCTTCTCATCATCTTGAGACCCACTAAACTGGGGACTAGTGGTGCTTCATAAAAACATATCACAACTCACTTTTTGTCTCTCATGATCAATAAAGAAAACAACAGTAATTGAAATGTTCGATACGCGTTCTGAGAATTACATAATAATAAGTAGAGAGTTTCAGCAAACAATACGGGGAAGACCACGGAAACCAGAAAGTGCATAGCAAACACTGTACAGATACTAACACTTAAAGAAGTACCAAGTGGCATCTGCGATACACATAGAATGCAACTCACGTGTCGTGGTGCTTGAAACTGGATTACTAACTGGGCCGTTACGAAAGCCATTCACGTTCGTAAGATGGAACTACAGAACATTTTCTTGATAGACGACTCCAACTTCACACACTCGGTAGGAAGGTCAGCAGCCCCAATACAGCGAGATGTAGAATAACAGTCACATTGCACAAACCTATTCTGTTCCACTTCCCGAAGCCACTTGAGTAAAACACAGTAATCAAACTGTTTAAACTTTCTTTTCTCTTGTCAGGAGTGCTTAATAGACAATAAAGCAATCAATGCGAGCAAACAAAGTACAAAAGAATTTATCCTTTCTACAATGATAAAATATAAATGTGTATCCTATTAAGGACTACTCCACGAACAATCCCTTCATCTATACAAAATATATGTGGAACGGCAATTAATTACCATCTCCTCCCCCTGTCTATGTTTCAGATTTTATATTTTTTAAAATCCTTTAGTCATCGAAAAATAAATACATTTCGGCAATACAGTGATGGATATGCTATATTTTTGACAGGATAAAGCTGCTAAACAGGGCATCGATCACATTATTACCGCCTTAAGTTGACTTTCAAGAGATTTATCAGGGAGTAAACGCCTGCTCGAAGTCAACTTATTGGACTCAAACACTATACTGCAACACCATGAACAGCGGAAGAATGTTTGGAATTATCATGGTAGGGGGGTCATGGAAAGAGAGAACGAATAATTTATCCCGGACGAAGTGTGTGTGTGTGTGTGTGTGTGTGTGTGTGTGTGTGTGTGTGTGTGTGTGTGTGTGTGTGTGTGTGTGTGTGTGTGTGTGTGTGTGTGTGTTTTAAGTTTTATGTAAAATCCAACAATAATTCTATAATTCTATAAAAAGAACTGAATGCATGTAAGAGGGATTTTCCGAAGAGGGATTTTCCAAGATACTTAATATACAATTATAGATGCGCTGCTATCCTACTAAACGAGTGCTGTGCGCAATATACAATAAAACAGTGCTATTAATTCCAACAATGGGTTTGATAGTGAAAGCTATCTGGAATAAGCTAATTAAGTGTAGACATAAATAAATAAATTAAAATTTAAAAAAAAAAAAAAAACAACAACTAGAGAACAAAAAAATTTCATCAGCTCTGTGTAACTTGTCTGTACATTTCCTTAAGTTTCGATTCTTTTTCTTTCGTCACATACATAGAACTTTGCGGGTACCGGAAACAAGTACGTATTGCAAATTGCCTATATCTAATGTGTAACATCTTCTTCCGAATGGTTTTAAAATAAAAAATCATGGTCATTAGCTTAGAAGGCAATTTTATTTGTTTGCATTAATAAATTATATTCAATACAATACGATATGCCCTGTGCTTGACTAAAAATTTAGTTCTATTCTGCTTCCGTTTCGTTCTTTTCTTAAAAACAAAAAAGGAGGGTGGAGGACAAGCCTTATGAACTTAAGGAGCATACAAGTTCGTGTAGAGCAGGCTTTTATAAAGATACATGACAAAGGGATGGCATTGAAACCCACGTTCTGTTGGTTGGAGAGTGGGTATGTTATCCAAACTTGATTATTATTTAAGGACTAAACGCAGGAAACTTGTACCGTGTCTAAATTACAAGTCGTTCTTTCTCTCTTCTCTTACAAAATTATTGGCCTTAACTTTCATCCAACCACAGTTCTACCTCTTTTTATGGTAAGACGACAGTTCTATTGCATCTTTATTGCCAACATAAACACCCGATCTCCGTTTTCTTACTTTTCATCCAATTCACCTTGGTGAATGTCCTCCTAATATTCGAAATACGCAACATTAAATAACTTCTTTGATTTTGCGCTAAAAAAATAATAATCTTCGGATAGAATTTCTGCGATCGTTCTACAAGTCTGTGCTCCATGGTTGATTCCTGTTGCATGTTATTCTCTCCTATGATATGCGACATGCTCCTCAGTTTTCTGTTTATCCACGGTACTTAACTATAAGCAGAGACATCTCTAGTAGGGTTATCATAAAATAAATAAATCCAAAATTCACGCTTCAGATAGCAGGGAAATTGCAAGTTATATTACTCATGCTTAAAAACAAATATCTAAAACTAATGAAAAAAAAAAAAATAATAAATAAAAAATCAAAAAAAAATATATATATATATATATATATAAAATAATAATTTGTCGGAATTTCATTCTTTCCAACGCTTTGAAATTTTATTAATCACAGTCATCTTTGTAAATAATTAAGAAGAAATGAGATTTACCGAAGAGGAAGAAGAAAAAAACTATTAACATGAACGATTATATTTCCGGTTACAGTAAATGTCTTCCTTTGCAGTCTGCATCATATCTTCATTCCATAAATAGACATGAATGGAAGAATACGCATTTCATGGGGAGGAGGGATTTATGCTCTCCATGAAGAAACAGTACCAGAAGAAGAGAAGATCAAGAAGAAATGGACACTGAAGTTAGTACAGGAGAAAAGAATGTTGAAGATAAGAAGGGATACATCAGAACAAATAGAAGAGCAATATAGAAGAAAGTGTAATGAGGTGAAAATACTGTTCTATATTGTAGCATTGGGCTTCTAACCATTTCATCTTATCCATTCTGACTGCTTTTTTCACCTCATTACACTTTCTTCTATATTGCTCTTCTATTTGTTCTGATGTATCCCTTCTTATCTTCAACATTCTTTTCTCCTATACTAACTTCAGTGTTTCTTGTGTAATCCATTTCTTCTTGATCTTCTCCTCTTCTGGTACTGTTTCTTCAACTGCATCTTCTATCGCCTTCATTACTCTTTTCACTCTTAAATTCGAGTTTTTTTTTTTTTCTTTCTCCACACTTTTAAGTTTCTCTTCTAACACTGTTCTGTACCTTCTTCCTATTTCTGCTTCACTTATTCGTGCTGTATCTCTTCTATTCTGATGTTGGGGTTTATATTTCTTTTTTAATTTCAACTTGATGTTTGCAATCACTAAACTATGGCCCGAGTCTATATCCGCTCCTTGAAAAGTTCGACATTGCTGTACTGATGTTATCCATCTTCTTTTAATCATATCAAACATGTTTTTTCTTTTCCGATCATTTGATCGCCACGTGCATTTTTTACACTCCTTTTGTTGGAATCTTGTGTTATAGATCATCATCTCGTGGTCCACAGCAAATTCTAACAATTTTTCACCTCGTTCATTTCTTTCTCCGAAACCATATTTTCCCATGACTCTTTCCCAACCATCATTGTATTGAATATACTTAATATATATAACTGTTTAATGTCACTCAAAAAATGTGACATTAAACAGATTAATAAATAATATACACTCGTTTCTTTTTTCTAATTACCCAAAAATGTTCTAAAGAAAACTTTTAAATATATATTACTTTTTGTGTGCCATGTATTATGATAGCATAGTCGGATGCAGTTGTTCAATTAGTCTATTTCTAATATGCTTAGAATGCGCGTTTAACACTCAGTGCTATCAACTAAAATGAATTTAAATTCTTCATGAAAATTTATGAGCGCATTTCTTTCCCCTTTCCTTCTCTTGTTTGTTGTATTCTTGTAGTGAACATAAAGCACCTGCAAATTTTCTCCACATCCGAAGTTTTAAGACAAAATGGTAAACCGCTTTCTCTACAGAGACAGTTACGTCCAACATTATGGTGAAGAAAATTCAATTAACGGTCACAATAGTTTAGCGGGGAATTCGTATTGTTAAGCACGATGAGGCACTTAAGACATTGTTATACTTGCTACTCTAAAAGCGAGAATAATAGCACTCTTATGAAAGAGATTACAAAACCCCACTCTTGTTTGGAATCTGCAGCTTTAATCACAGCATTACCAAGATGGTCATTTAGCCATCTGTCCTTTGGGAAAAAAAAAAAAAAAAAAAAAAAAAAAAAAAGAAGTTGGGGATGTACAGAAAACTTTCAAAAAGCACAATTTCGGAGTTACTATTGTCTGCAGTGAAAAGGACAGTAGAAACACTAAAGTATGATTTCAATCTCGAAAGTTAAAAACAAACGTTTTTTGTTTTTTCCCGAAATGACTCCATAATTTCCCGTCTTTCATATATATATATTAATTTTGAGCTGCGTAAAATATCCCACATGCGACTCCCGAAGAATAAAGAGCTTGATTTTTAACATAAAATTTTAACATATTTAAATTAGCCATCATTTATTACTTATTATTACGTTGACCAGGTGTCAAATACCTGAAAGACGTTTATCTGTAAGATCTCAACATCAGGTGTCACAACATTGTCGCATTTGCGACGGGACAAGAAAGTTCCTAGCGAAACGTAGTATATTAACACGAAATATTAATGAGGAAAATGGAGTGCGAGTTCTGGTCACTTGTGGTTCAATGATTGCTGTATGCCGAATATTTTCCAGTGCGATTTAAGCTGCTGCAAGGTCTTGGATTCTTATTACATAACAGACGACATAATAATTACTAAAATGCTATTAAAATTATTTACTTTCACATTTTCCTACACTTGTTCATTAATTACTTACTCGTAGTACTGATATACCTTTCTTGGCCGGATTTATATTAAAAAAAAAAGTCTACAATCCTTTGCGGTTGGTCCAAAATTACTATAAATAAATAAATGCACTAATGCATTTTATTCTTGATGGGAGTAGAGAAACCTCATTTAGTCCTATCAAACTTTGGGAAATCGATGGGACGATAGTCTACATAAGAGTCGTAGACAATAGTTGAATTCTGCACTAATGACAAGAGTACGGTAAATTGCTGCCATACAGTCTGAAATAGTGCGAGTTTTAAGGTAGAAATTTCTGAGTTGCAGAGTTAAATATCCGAGTGTCAGGGAGAGAAAAGCCTTATCTGCGTCAAAATAACTTTTTTTTTTTTTGAAAGCTAGAGCTAATGAAGCGTAACAGGGCTGCGTTTAAATCAGTCTGCATGATCCCTATTTCGAACTCATCGCAAACACACTAAATTCCCGTTATGGTATCAATAAAGGGATAAATGGAAATTGAATTAAATTTAAATAAATAATCCTGATGACGTTTACACAGAGAGCGAGATATTCGCCTAGTACATGTCACTTAACAAGATGTCCATGCAAGGCAGAACAACTTTTCCGTTTCAAAGCACCAGCAACTTATTGCTAATGCACGAAATATTTATACCCTGTCACCAAAATTTCCCTTTCAGGCATTCCCAATTTAATACTTGTTGGAGAAGGAAGTTTGCCATGTAGCAACTTAACATCCATGTGAATAAAATCTCAACGAAATCTCAAAATAGAATTTTTCAATTCCAGCTTGCAAACTCCAATTTCTCAATTATCGATTTAAAAAAAAAACTGAGGGAGTGAGACAACGAATTATGCTTATCAAACTTAAAGAATTTTGCCTTGAATTTTTCCGTGATTGAATTTTTCTCCTATTCATTTTTCGATTTTGAATGAATGGTAATCGATAACTTCCCCACTATCAAAAGAATTTCCATTAACCCTTCGAATCGGTAACGGTTTCCGTCTTGGTTATTTCACTTCTCTTTCCAGAGTCAACGATTTCCTATTATTCGTTTTTCCGGATCCCTATGACTTCTCCCCCATACAAGTTCAATTCTGCCAATAGCGAAATGTGTTGGCAGTAATGGAAACAATGATGGCATCCTCTTGCTTTTTCATTTTTTCCCCCCTTTTAGTCACTTCCAATCACGGCACAAAGTGCTCATAGATAATGCATGCTTCAAGACACGTGCATACTTCCGTCTATTATTGATTCAGACAGTTCGATGCCCGGTTTCTCTAAACACACGAAGGCTTCCGAGACAGGCAGTTAAGCTAATTTAATATTTTAGCCTAAGAAATGAGCTTAATATGACACATGACAATTCACGGGAGTGGCAGAAAGCTAGCTATTTTAATTTACCGGAACCTTTTGTTTCATGTCAACATGCATTGGATCCCTCCTATCTCTTTCTCGCTCGTGTGGCACACTTGGTTATTTGTTACCCTACCCGTTTTGCATTTTATTTCTTTTTTTTTTTATTATTTTATTTTATTTCCTGTTCTTCTGTAAAATAATATAACAAATGGATTGTTAACAGCAGTACCTAGTTAAAAGAATTTCGGCACAAAGTCCATTTCGATTGTAACGATTTTTGTTTTCGATAACAGATTTTATGTAAGATATGTGCTGCATAAGATATTATATTCTGTATGTATAATTTTAGTATAGCACATTTTACTAGAAATTATTGCATGCATAGTTGCTAGTTTATAAACTATACAAAAAGAAGTTCACGCTACACAAAATGCATGGATAGCCCTGTTTAAAAAGTTCGTCTGATGAATTATTTTCTTTCATAAACATTAAGCTAATATACATATGTATATTAGCTTAATATGCATAAATTAAAAAATAAATATTTGTTAAATATTTATTTTTTTTAATCCAAAGATTTGTTTGGCCTATATATTACTGAAAAACTAAGATGAATATAAATACCGACTAATCCACTTTTTTTTTTTTTTTTTTAGTTGAGAATCGCACATTCGTAATGCAATGGGAGAACTCGATATTTTGCCCTTTTATTGGAAAAACTTGTATCCTGCAAGTTGGAAAGGTCTGCATCCTGCCTAGACCATATATATAAAGTCTCATATAATTGCCTCCAGTCTCATAATATGATATGTCAGGATTTTTTTTTTTTTTTTTAACTGGAAATTTCGGTTTTTCATTCCTCAAAACATGCCAACCAACCGAAGAACACAATTAACAGAATTACAGTCTCGTAGTATTTGTGAAATTGTTTAATTCTAATGAAGCCAAATCACAAAAAGGAAAGAAACGATGGTATGAAAGCATCTTGGAACCTAAAATCCTCAAACAAAAGAATTCCGCAAAATCGAGGAGGGGAAGGAAATAAGAGACGAGTTTATTTGTAAGATTAAAAAAGAAGAAATGCAAGAGAACTTATCTCGTTTGAACTTGGACGTGATCAAAATAATCATAGTTTATCACACAAAAAAGGCACTCGCAGTGTTAGCCATGAAAGAAATGTAGTCGCCAAAAACCACTCACACAAATTTTGAATATGTCCCAGTAAGTCAATAGAAGTTCCATAAAGTGATTAGTGGTGCTATATCGATGTTCGGGAATATGCGAACCATTAAAAGCATTCAATAAATAATAAAGGAAAAACAGAAAAATAAGTTTGTTTGTTTTTTTTGAAAAACAATCCATTCCATTACTTTTTTTGTTCCTAGATATATTACAACATTTATATTATGCACATTCCTCTATGCTTTCTTAAAATTAAAGAAAAAAAAATTTTTTTTTTAACTTGAAGAAATTTTTATTTTTGTTCAGAAAGATTTTATTAAATAAATAAAAAAAATTGTCATGTATAATACATATATTTCCACGCAACATCAACTTCCCAAAAATAAGTCTAACCTATGAGTCGACGAGTTTCATTAAAGAAGAGCAACAAGACAAATGTGATGCAATCCATCCAGGTTTCAAAAACAGCGGCCTTCATTATCCTTTGTAGATTCGATAAATAACTGACGACTTATTAAAATGCAAGTTATGCATGGCGAACAGCAGCAGATTTTTTAGTTAGTTGGCTTGAAGAACACGTGTAGCAAAATGGCTTATGCTGCTTCGTTACATGTGCTCATTATTCATTCGAGTGTTTGTACCATAAATTGTGTAACTATTATCTGTTGGGGAGGAGTTGCATTGTTGAAAATTAAGAGATTCATCGATGTCATGTTTACACAAGTCAACGAAAACTATCCTTGTAACGGAGTGTACTTATTCCAAATGTAAATTCTAAATCTAAATCTTCGGAAAACAGGAATAATAACGGCTGCAAATTCACTAAGGATTTCAGCTATTAATATTCAGTGTTTCAATTACCTAACATTTTGTAAAAAAACATATTCGGCTTGAAATATTGCTAATTTTATTTATATGGTACATAAAATGAAAATTATATATAATTAAAAATGAAAAACAGTTTCGATAGGAAGATGACAACGAAAATTAACGGACACTATAAGTTATATTGCTGGTCAAGTGGATGTCTCCACTGTCTGACAAACAAGCTGTGGATTTGAATTCCAATGTGGCATGGATATAGGTAAAAGTATCATCTTCCTGTTCACTAGAAGAGTGGAGTGGCTAGGATATAAAGTACCATCTTTGGTCTTTAGCAGCGTTTCCATATTTTAAGCAAAATACTTGGTCACGTGCGTCGCCACGTGTTCTAGGCAACTATTTAAGAATACTGCTGCTGTCAATGATAGTCAATAGTGTTGATCACAATAAGAAAAACTAAGAATCTTTCGGAGTTCGATAGAGGCCTTATTATGGGTGCCCGTCTGGCTGGAGCCACGACTTTGAAAACAGCAGAGATGATTACTTTTTCAAACGGTGAGATATCCAAGGTGTTTAATCAGTGGAAAAATAACTCATATTGCTTGTCTAAGAGGCGTGACTGTGGTCCTAAGACAATCTGTCAGGAACGAGATCGCCGTCGCCTGAGAAGGCTTGTACAGACAAACAGAACTTCCTACGTGCAACAATTTACCGAAGGATTTAATGAAGACTGTTCCCAACACATATTTCACCTAACAATGCGCAGGGAATAAAAGAGGATCTGTATTGGCAGTCGATAAAGTGGGTCCACGGTGTTAAACAAAAGTTTCTAATTCAGTGGCTGGTATCTGAATATAGGTTACTATTGGGGAATTTCTATGACTACGATTGCGGCTAAACAAGCTGGTCTGGGGGTAATCAAGGACTTCACGGGTTGATGTCATGGATAACTGTGGATAAAGAAAATTCTTATAGCAACATAAATCAAATAACTGTCACGACAGATATTTGATGAAATGTTCCGCGATGTCTGCCATCAATCTGTGTTGATGTCCAGTCTCCTCTTCAATAATGAATTCATCATCTTTTTTTTTTTTTTTTTTTTTTTTTACAAAAATAGCATATGCTTAGAATCAAAGGAGCTGCGTTGTATCTTCTTCAAAGAGTGGTCTCTTAATTTTCTGTCTGAAGTCCCAGAGAGGTGGAAAAAGTCAAGTGGATGTCATTACTAATAATGGCAAAGCACATTATCCAAAAATGCTTCGGATAATCTTCTATCCAGTCGTTGCTTTCAATGTTATACTTTCACGATGAGAATTAAACTGCATGTGCTTTCTCCGTGATTCAGTCAATAGTGAACACTCCAAAAGTTTTCACAAGGGCTAGGAGGAGGCATGAAGAAACATTCCATTCAGAATAAACACTTCTTCCCTGGTTGAAAGACCTAGTTTTAAGTTGTGACAAAAAAAAAAAAAAAAAAAAAAAAAAAAAAAAAAAAAAAAGACAAGGAATTTTCTAGGAATTTCTAAGCTTGGCTACGTAAACATGTCTTAGCAGAAAAGTAGGATTTTTCTCTAGGACATAACCAGCTGACAGACAATTGTCTATTTGCTAATTTTAAACTGTCCTAACTACACTGTTTTACGCATAATAACTGTTTACTTTTTTTTTTTTTTTTCCAAACAAAACGCCATGTGTATAAATTTCCCTTTCGTTAAAAAAGGATGAGACGAGGAAAGAATTATTTGAAAAATTAAGATGGAATACACTTTAATATAATTTAATGATGACTCCATATCAAATACACTCTCCTATCTCATATTATTCTTGAAAAGTAAACTGGCTGTAGAGTATAAATGTCCGAAGCAATTTCAAAATCCTCATAAATGAATTATTCACTTTGTATGGTTGTGGTGGTGATGTATAACCTAAGAAAGAATATGAACTCAAACCGCAGAAGGTTGTAGGTAAATCATTCATGTATTAAACACCATTCCAATAAATGATAAAAGGCCGACTTTATTTGAAATGTTCGTTCATATATCTTGAGATTTTTCGTATGTAAAATAATCTTTTTTTAAGCGTTCTTTGCAACTACTTATGAATGCTACACACAGCGCTATTTTAAGCAACCGGCGGTTTCTTTTTTAATCTTAGAAATAGCACGTCGGGAAAAAGGGGTTTTATTCGGAGATTTAAGTCCACAAAATCTTTACTTTTTTTTTTTTTTTTTTTTTTTAAAGAGAATGAACACCAAGTGCTTTTTTTTTAATTTTCTTTCTTTCTTTCTTTCTTTGTGCGTGTGTGTTAAAAAGGCCAGAACTTCTTACAAAAACCTTTCTACTACTCACGCAAAAATGAATGTTTAAGATGATTTCTTACCATAGTGGAAGAGAGAGACAAAAAAAGTACCTTACTGATACTCAAAAACAGGAAAGATTTAAATGAGAAATACAGCACAAGAAAAATGGTAACATAAGCAGCTTAAGATTCATAAAAAAATAGTAATAATAAAACATTCGAACCGTTACGAATCAATGACAGGAATGAACGTAGTTGCGTAAGTTCCAAGCACAAATAAACAGAATCTCCAAAGGTGCGCATATCAACACAATAAAAAAAATGAGCAAGCGCATTACAGATGTTCAAAAAAGTGACAGACTATACTACTTAAACTTGCAGGAAATCAATGCAAGATTCATAAAAGTCAGAACAAAATGAACACAGAATAGTAAACGATGCGTCATATTAAAGGGTAAAATATTGGACATGCACGACTTACCGATACATCCCTTAAAGTAGCTGTAAAAGTACCAGATGCTAACCTCCCAGATGTCTTCCGATGATGGCTGCACTTTTTTAACATGCATGCATTTTTAGTTTTAATAAGCTTATATTTTAAATACGTATAAAAATAACTATTAAAGTTATCAAAAGAAATATGATTTTATTTAATGCAGAAATTGTATCTTTAACAAAAAAACAAATTCTTCGTTTAAGACTAACCCACTACATGGGCAATCGCTGCATGAGTTCACTTCAAACTCCCTACACTCAGTTCACTTCAAACCTATTGAACAACTACCCCCCCCCCCCATATATTCTCAGAGGTCTTCATATAGTGTTTTCCTAAGGATTAAAAACTTCAGATGTTTACAAAGAAGTAATTTCTTCTCTGTTTTCTACTTCTACCATCCGCATAATACTAACAAGGGTGTTTCAAAACATCACGGTTACAGGCACATCGCTTTAAAAGTCGGGTTGAGGCATGCGTTTGACTCATTTTGTTACGCCATGCCATGACTAAGTGGTAGCAAACGAATATCGTACGTTAGCAATGATTAATTTGTAGAAGTGTAGGGAGCAAACATCATGGCAGGGGTTTGGTGTAATATTTTTTATAAGGACGGGATAAATGTTCAATACAAACAACAAATGGAAAGCTCAAATACGTCATTTGTGGGTAATGTTCAAAGAAAGATACATTAAACTAGGAGACACTGTTCCCCAGCCAAGAGCTTAATATTTCATTGGTAGTGTGCACAACTAGTATGTTGCGAAATCATCGTCCATGCATGACCGGGGACTGAAGAAACTCAGCAATTCACGAAATTCTTCGAATGGGTTCTTCACCGTACAAGGTTTGATTCTGAATCCAGTGGCTAGAAGCGAAATGCAACCCAATGTCAATTCCTGGTTAAAGACATGATACACCAGTGATTTCTTCCACGCAAAAAAAACGTCTTCGTGAGCCAGAAATAAAATATCATTGGTAAATGCAGTGATATGCAGTAGATAGACTTAGGGTGAAGAGCCAGTGAAAATCAAGCTCATCATATAAAAGTGCATGTTACTTTATTTTTATTTATTTATATATTTTTAGATGATCTATTGATAAATTATAGAATTTCCAATATTTCGTGTGAAAAAATTAATTACAAAAACTTATTGAAACAGGTCAACAAGTTCAACTAACTCTGGAACTTGCCGATTTCGATATTAATAATTTTATTTCTATTTTTTAATCAAGTTTTCTTATGCTTTCAGAACTTGCTACTGCAGTCAGCCAATCGATTTTTTTCACTCGCACTAAAACTAGTAGACCATTAAAGAAATGTATAACTAAAATATCGGAACAAATGTGTGCCTATATATCTTCCCCTCCCTTTATTTTTATACCAAGAAATACAAATTCTTCCTGTATGACAGTCACAAATGGTGTGTGATATGCAGAACTTTCCCAGCATTTTGGAAAACAAGTAGCAACAGCTGCTACTTATGTTTGGGAAACTAAAGTGCGCAGAGATTTTTGTCACATATACCATATGACGCCCATGCATCACAAAAACATATGCAAATACTAATGTCTACAAAAATGATAAATATTAATGCCAGTGAATATCTGAAAATGTGACTGGAACAACAGAAGAATGTGATACGAAGATTTCTCTACTATCAGAAACAATAACGCTTGAAATTCAAAATAATAAAGCATTAATAAACGGAAAATAGTAAGTTTTTTTTATGGTATACCCAACCTATAGGCTAAATAATAAATTTTACTCATTTAAAAATTTGTTATATTAGAAATCGTATAAATTTGAAATATCTGCGTATGTATTTTTGACGGTATGATGATATATCTGGTACAGAACATGATGATTAAGCCGAAATAGTATGAGACCTAGAGAAATAAATGGGCATAGAAATATATATTAAATTGCCGGTCAACCAGACCGGCAATTTAATAGTGCATCAACTCTCCAACCAACGGGTCACGGGCATGGATGATTGTTAATGCCTTAGGATGGGAGATGAATTTCATCGCCCGTGTGAAACCAACGTCCCGCTTAGTGGAAACCTGAAGTGGCTTGAAAAAGTTTCGACGTTTCATCTCTAGAGCAGGGTTTTCGGACTAGGTAAAAAATAAAAGAAATGAAACCCAATAAAAACTGATACACAGAGAAGGATTTTTTATAAAGAAATATGGATTTTAAAATATTAAGAATTAAAAATTATATACACGGCAAGCAAGAAACATGAATGACAATATGCTGACTGTCTTTCGATTCGTCATCAGATTTTTGACAGAGAAAACAAATTATGATGTAACTGTGTAGTTCACGGTATGAGATATTAAGTGGAGTTTGGTTGGATCGAGAGTAACAGTATCTTGTTTTATTGCCATAAGAAAATATTAGAATAGATCCCCCCACCCCCCCCCCCCCCCACCCCCCCCCCCCCCCACCCCCCCCCCCCCCCACCCCCCCCCCCCCCCACCCCCCCCCCCCCCCACCCCCCCCCCCCCCCACCCCCCCCCCCCCCCACCCCCCCCCCCCCCCACCCCCCCCCCCCCCCACCCCCCCCCCCCCCCACCCCCCCCCCCCCCCACCCCCCCCCCCCCCCACCCCCCCCCCCCCCCACCCCCCCCCCCCCCCACCCCCCCCCCCCCCCACCCCCCCCCCCCCCCACCCCCCCCCCCCCCCACCCCCCCCCCCCCCCACCCCCCCCCCCCCCCACCCCCCCCCCCCCCCACCCCCCCCCCCCCCCACCCCCCCCCCCCCCCACCCCCCCCCCCCCCCACCCCCCCCCCCCCCCACCCCCCCCCCCCCCCACCCCCCCCCCCCCCCACCCCCCCCCCCCCCCACCCCCCCCCCCCCCCACCCCCCCCCCCCCCCACCCCCCCCCCCCCCCACCCCCCCCCCCCATACCGTATAGCCAAATATCTAGCTAAATTACTGAAATCTTACATTGGCAACTCGAGTTCTTTTTTAAAAAACTCCTCAGATCTCTTAGAAAAATTAAAAGATGTCTCCTTACAACCTACAGATCTTATGGTTAGTTTTGATATAGAATCTTTATACACCAATGTACCTCTTAAGGAAACTTTAAAACTACTTGCTGACATCTTTCCTCAAGATATTATAAAACTATTCGATTTCGTTATACATTCTGGTTATTTCATATGTCAAAACAAATTTTATAGCCAAGTAGAAGGAACAGCCATGGGAAGTCCTCTTTCTCCAGCTTTAGCCAACTTTTATTTAGAACATTTAGAAAAAGTCCTCTTCACATCTAGTTTCCCTCTACCATCTTTTTGGGTAAGATATATAGATGACATATTTGCTATTTGGCCTCACAGTAAAAACACTTTATCTTCCTTTTTAAACAGTATTAATTCCTTACATCATCGCATAAAGTTTACTATGGAATTAGAAGAAAACAACCAGTTATCTTTTTTAGACGTTCTCCTCATCCGATCATCTTCAAATATTCTTACAACTACAGTATACAGGAAACCAACATTCACAGGTCGTTATATTCTGAAAGAATCAGCCCATCATCCATGTCAAAAAACAGGAATTATAAAATGTCTCATCAAAAGAGCCAAAACTAATTGTTCTACTTTTGATTATCTACAGAAAGAACTTTCTACTATCCAGCAACACATGAAACTCAATGGCTTTTCTGAAAAAAGTATTCAACGTCTTCTTACATCTTATAATCCTCCACAAAACAACAAAGATTCAATACGTCGAGTACCTATTCCTTATATCTCCGGTATTTCAGAACCTATCGCAAGAATTTTGAAGAAATATGATTTAACAGCTACGTATTCTCCTATTAACAAATTGTCTTCTCATTTTCCTTCTCCTAAAGACAAACGCTCAACTTTATCTCTTCCTGGAGTTTATCAAATTCCTTGCAACTGTGATCTCTCTTACTTTGGACAGACTGGACGTTCTCTTGAAAAAAGAATCCAAGAACATCAATCATCCATTCTTCACAATAAACCTGAAAAGTCTGGTTTGGCTCAACACGGGATTGAAACTGACCACAGCATCCTTTGGTCCAAAACTCGCCTCTTACATAGATCCCGTTATAGGTTCGAACGTTTGTTCAAGGAAAGCGTGGAGGCCTTGCTCCATCATCCCAACCTGAATCGTAATGACTGCATATCTATATCAAAAATCTGGGAAAGCCTAATCAAGATTACTCATTAATTTTTTTTTTTTTTTTTTTTTTTTTATAGCAAATTCAATCATGTTTCTACTTCAAAATATTTCGTTTCATACTTAGTGATATAACATCACGCGGCATGTTCTAATTTCAACGATCTATTGTTAGTATTCTAGCTTGTATATTTTTTTTTTTTTTTTTAAACTGTTCTTGTAATACCACCGACGATGGTCTGCTATTTCCAGACCGAAATATTTGGTTAAATAAATATCTTTCTTGTGATTACGTGATTATATCATTCATAGAGTATTTAATTATTAGGTTAAGCATTCACGAATACATTAGTACTAATGCAACAGCAGAAAAACGAACTCACTGGGTTGAAATATTAACTTCCCACAAGAAAAAGACTTGCAAATAGAACTCTCGCACCGTATGTGGTTAACACATGCTTCAAGAAATTACAACAATAAGTTTTCCTAGGCATAGGCGGATCCGAGAAATTTGAAATACGGTAGATGCAGTCACCTCTTGACAGCAACCAACTCGGAAACATCGAACATCGAGATGGTGCTCTCTCTCTCTTGCAGTGCTTTTCGTACATCTTCGTTACGTGATTGTACTACAGGAAAGGAGGAGGATGTTCTTCGAATGATGCCGTGCGTGTTACGTGCTTGTGCTTCCGTATGTCAACGACAAGACAAATGACTTGTTTCGAAGATACCAAAATTGTTGCAGACTCGTAGGGAATGCGCCTCCTGTGCTAGCAGTAGCATCATTATTTCGAAAAGAAACAGTTACATTTTGATGTGCACTTCTGAGTTTATTTTGCATAAATGAGCAGTACGTTCACCTAACATAATAGGTATAACCATCTGGCAGACTGAGTTTATCATCGAAAGACCCATAGTAAAAAAGTATTTAAAAAATATGCGAAAAAAATCTTTTTTTTAATATGAGATAAAAAACAGCAGCAGGTATAGATGTGTCTCACAAAAAAGGATTCTGTTACCGTGAACACTTTACTCAAGGTATAAATATTTCACGTCATAATAAATAAATATATTGCAGATGATTAGACACAGAAAATAATCTACACAAAACAATGATTAATTTAAACACAACATAAGAACAGTGTGAAATAAAACATTTCAAAAAGCAAAGGGAGATAAAGAAAAAGGCATTTCCTGAACAAATATGCTCAGAAGGAAGAAGAAAGAAAATAAAAGCATTTTGTGAATAAAAATCAGTAAAATATTAGGATGTAAAACAGTATCCACTCATATAAACTAATAGAACAAATAAATATATTTCATTATCTAGGACGAAAAAAATCACATGAAGATGAAAAGACATAAAAATCTTAAATATTTTACAAATAGCATTATTAACAAGCCGAAATTTGAAACGTTTTTATGTCATGTTTTTTTGTCTCCGGTTACCAGCCCGGAACTCGGAAGGCTGAGCGAAATAGGGGCCAGAGCCCCTTAGTGTATATATATATATATAAAGTAGTAACGACAGCAACATTATTATGTTTATTGTACAACTAACGCATGTATTTGATCTCCCATCCGCTTATTTCAATAGAAGGCAGCATTAAAAGCACTTGCGACTTCCCTGTTTATCTCGTTAATATTATTACATTGAGTTACTATTGTGGTTATGAGTACAATGTTATCACGAGATCATCCAAATATGGTTTCATTTAACGTCTAAGATAGTTTTTCAAATTCCTCGATGCGCAATTGTTCTGCACACCTGCATTTTATATTGTATTTCTATTTTTGCCAGTCCACAATTCCTCTGATTCAGTCTCTTTTTCATTTCCATTCGAATTGAAATATTGTCACGTTTTATTAGGGCAGCAAATCTGTTGAGAAATTCTCGAATTAACTCTTCCATCACAATTTATTCTAAGGAATTAGGAGTGGCGATATCATCGTCAACGACATGCTTAAAAAAATGGTGAAGAATATGTCCAGCCATTTCCTCATTCAAGAAATTGAATGAGGAACAAAATTGAACAAATTGAAATTATTTCAATTTGTTCAAGTCATTAATATATTGTTAGAAATGTAAAAGTTGTAATGTTTAAAATAAATAAATATCTCTGTGTGCTATTTTACTTTAGTTTCGTTTGAAGTATAATTGTGTATCATCAAAAAACTAAGAATACCTTCAACTAGAATAAATATATGCTATAAACTATAGGTCAATATTGTTTCATGAAAACTGTAGGGAACGCTTTTTTTTTTCTTTTTTTTTTCAAAAAAGGAGGAAATCTCAGTAAAAAGTATGAAAGCCATTGGGCTATGGCAAAGGTCACGAAAGTCAGTCTTCTTTAAGCTCACCATATCCGATTCACAATTTATATAAGGCAAAAGCCCTCGTGAATAAATGAATGAACTTTCCGACTAGAGGTGGGCGGTTGTCACACATTTGTGTGGGAAAATAATTTCAATTCCAATTAATCGAGAACTGATAATTTTCTCAATCCATCAAGGCATAAACCATCTGGCTTCAGACATGAGAGCAGGGCTTCTTCCTCATATGCAAAATAAGCGACAGGTCTAAGAACACCCATACATCTCACAGACTATATGAGCACAGATCCAGTAATTCTTATCTGAAACCGATTATGGAGACCTACGGTAGGTCTAAGAAGCAGAAATAGGTAGAGAATGAAACTAGCTCTTTTCGCGAGCTATGTTTTTTGTTTATTTTTTATTCGCAAGATGAAAAGAATATATTCTTTCCGATAAACATTTTGTATTTCCATGTTGTGAAATCCGTTAGCGATGACCGATAGTTTATGCCTTGACGTATAATTGCAAAAAGTGTTTTCGTGAAATAAGGGATCAAACTAGCAATTACACAACAAATTTATAATTTCTGTCAATAACATTGGACAAAATAAACTGTCCTATTACTTTTACTATTATTTTACAACCTAAATTATGAAAGCGTTCATCAAAATTAAGACCGGAATTACTATTACAGACTTGCATTCGGGTTATATTAAAAAAAGAAAAAACTACATTATAAGAACTGTTTTTCTGGTTAGATCGATTGCCAACAAAGGGATCATAATCATATTTGAAGATTATGTTCCCTTTGCAAAACCAGCAGTAATTATCCATCAAGGCAGGATCACAGTTTCTTTGGTAGCATTGTTCCACGATACTTAACATACAATTGTGACATTTTTCACTTCATTCATTCGTAGTATCACTGAAATTGTCTGGGATAAACGCAAAGGCCTTCACACCACCGCCACACACACCTGCCAGTAGCGTTATCTGGATTTGATTACGATGGTCATGCTGTTGTGAGTTTCTTCCACGCCAACGGAATAAGTCCTGGTACTGGGCAACCATAAAATGTCAAAAGCTTCTAACTTCTCTTTTTAAATAACACCTACAAGACACCTAATACATACAAATGCTTGGTATAACATAAAATTTTACACACTTCTATTTTCCCTCGCCAAATCGGTGTTACCAAACTTCACGTTTTACTCATTATTCCTATTTGTAATGCTCGATTTTCGAGTATTTACCTTATATAATTGTCATATTTATATAATAAATCAAATAATTATTACATTCGTACAATAATTTAGGAGAAGTGATCATTAGTGTTCTCTTTTAAATTGTGATATGACAAAGTAAAATTTTTAAACTCGAATTTGCAGTCACCATGCCAGGATTAGTGGAAATGCAATTTCAATCATGTTACCAAAGCCTTATATAATTAGCAACATGATGTGTATGCTACACATGAATATAAGATTGTTTATCTGCGAGGGGGGGGGGGGGAATTGAAGTGTTTAATATAATAGTATGAGGCTAATTCCAACTAAATGGAAAAATCCTTTTTGGGGGGAGGGGAGGGGGGATAGAGGGATCGACACCTCTTCCGTTTACCGTCCAGTAAACTGTCTTCTTCCCTTCCATTTCTATCCCCCAAAACTCCCCTTTCATGCAATCAAATAACGGGAATGCAAAGAGTAGATAAAATCAAAAAGAAATTCGCAACCAACAAATGTCTTAAATCATTAGCTATCTTTTAAGAAATAATGAAACCTAAAAACAAAACAACCAAAACTGGATATTGTTAATGATATAATTACTCCGATGTCACTAGCAAATGCAGCAGCTACGCACTATATTATACAAGCTACTTTTATGAGAATTCTATACACAGCACACATAGCTAATTATTTAAACTATAGTCTCAATAGCCATCCAATAGCAAGCAAAATATTCAAGTAATCGTAGCACATCGCTGGAAGAACTGCAGTTCAATCTATCAAGCAGTTTTAATTAGTTTATTTAAGACAAAAGGTATTTTATTCATGGGTGAATCATATGGTTGGGGGGGGGGGGGGTTACGGAATTCTATCCAGGTAACATCTTAATGTCACAATCGATGCTGTCCGTGAGGAATGGCAGTTAGCATGCCTTCTGTTAAGCATTAATTAATTTCGCATTTTATTTGGTAAACTTTTTATAAATGAGGTAATTCTGTGATTAGCTAATTATGATTATTATTTTATTGATAATGCGTGTAACATCTTAACGTTGACATTTTAACGTCTGTGACTTATCACGGTATCATCCTCATCGATTCATAAGAAGGGGGAGTTCCGGTAAAATTGAAACAAAAACATATCGACCAAATAATTAACACTAAATTTGAAATTATTTCTATTTCTTATATAAAGGCACTAATCAAACATTTGGAAATGAGAACTATTTAATAACTAAGAATATTAAAAAGAAAGCGAAGAATTCTCTGAAAGCGATTTTTTTTTTATTTTTTAGATTAACTATATGCTAGACCACAGTGAATACTGTGTCCCTTTTAAAAGGAAAACACCATACCAATAACGGTGCAAATCTTAGTTTAAAAAATAAAACTACAGCCACATCTTAAACGAGTCCATGAAAGTAATAGGAGTTTAATTAATTGATAACCAGCCGTAAATGATATATGAAGACCAACCTGTTTCACAGTTCATAAGGGCCTCACTCAGCATCAAAAATAATTAAGAAACCCAATTTACGCTAATGGGTAAATTAGGGTATATACATCACTGGGCTTTAACAGATTGCGATACTTTTCCACAATTCTCAGCGCACACTTAAATCATTTCACCTGGGTTGTTCAGAATGTCTTGCAGAAGTTCAATTTAAAGAAAGATGACACAAAATATTTTGGTTTTACCAGGGAATGTTATGTTCGTGATACATTTCTCTACGATCACTTTATCACCGAGATATATTTTTGCAGTACTTTTTTAGAGAATAAGAGCAATATATTGGGGGTAAAATGATGATGATTATAATATAAGTAACACAGAAGAAGACTGACGCTTTTATATGACTAAAATGGCCATACCCTTATATCAACAGTTTCTTTTGTTCTGAAACTATACTTTATATTTTACAATATTTTTCTTCCCCATTACAAGAACAAATTTTGTATAGCCAAGTAAGTAAACAAAGATGCCTTTGAACTAATTTTTCAAAACTGATTCAGAGATCACTAAAAGAATTCAAAATCGTCAATAATTATTCCATTTTCGCAATGTTTATATATATATATATATAACACTATAGATGCAACAGCTGAGAACAGAACTACGAAGTTCAGAAACGGTTCAGTACAAAAAAGCATAAAACCAGCAATATGGTCAGAAGCCTTGCTGTATCACAATAATTCCTACTGAATATTTCATTATCTGAGAGAGATGGGGAGGGGGGGAGTTCCCGCAGTGCTGCCTATTTTGTAAACTGTAAATTCATATTATCTACCTTTCCAATTTCTGAGCACTTTTATATAAGAAATCAAATAATATTGATGGCTAAACATCATAAATCTTAAATTATGATAGCTGAATTTATATTATATAAACGCACTGAGTTCATCGCGCTAGCAATCAGTAATGAAGCATTTCGTAAGTTATGGCAATAATTTCTTCGAAACTAGTTGTTTTTCTATTTAAAATACGCAACATCCATTTATCTACTTATTAATACTGTATATAATAATATCTAAACGGGAGTTGAAAACCGGAAATCAGTTAAGCTTGTTTTTATAGAAATTTATTTCTAATCCAACAAAAGCACTGCAAAAAAGAACGTCAAGTTGAAATAACTAAGAACTACTGATACGAACAGAGCGTCTGTAGCTCACTTGGTTTCGAATGGTCGGAAAGACCTGGGTTCGAACCTATCTATAATGCGAGGAATCTTTATCAGGGTTTTTTAACGAAAGGTAATTAGCTAGTCTGATTCCGAATTGGAGATTTTTCGTCTCTGAAACAGGCAAACCGGCACTCGTGAACGCATATCTACAGATATGATGCTATTGGACAAGGAAGGCAACAGGAAACCACCTTGTTCTAAAATAATTTCTTAATATAGTAGAAAAACGCATATATAGTATATGAAAGGCAATGAGAACTTCCAGATGTTTCACTGTTCTGCGAATATTTGAATTATATTCGTTGGAAGAAGTAGTTTCCGTTTCCGATAAATAACAGAGAGAGAGAGAGAGTGGAAATTCCAGAACTTAATTATTGGTCTTCTTTAGTATTTCGTCCTTTATAAACGAGCACCTCAAGGGATTCCGTTTCTAAAACAAGAGATAATAATAGTATTTTACCTTCAAAAGAATTTATTTGTATATAATTTCCCAAATGTTATATTGAAACTCATTTATCCTTTGCTGGACTGATTTTATTTTTTAAAGAATAGACTCCACAAAATGTAAAACCTTATATACCTTACGCTATTATCAACATATAAAAAACCATACAATTGTATATATTGGAAGCTTTGACCATAAGGGGATACGCAACGTTAAATGAAAGAAAACATATTGTGCGCATTGTTTCGTGTATGCCCTACTAATATCGTATCTATTTAAAGTTGGAATCTGCTTTGAGCGTGACGATACCTTAGTCTAAGAATGACTCAGTAAATATTTCTTAAATTCCGACCGACAAGTTTTTCTGTTTACGCTTTCCTTTCACCCCCTACCGATTTGGTAAATGGATGCGCAGGTGTCCGAAGCCTGGGTGCATACACACGTAGAAATGATCAAGGGCGTATTCTACTCTTTAAGTAAGAGTTATTTTCTTAGGGGGGTTGCGTGGGATGGCGAGTAACCCTGTTCATATTTTCTTCTCTAGCAAGAAAATACAGTAGTAACGGTCATAATAACCCTAGTCTTTTCCGTTTCACATATGACTAAGTAGTTTTCGTATACAAATAAATCTAAATTTAATAAAATAAAAAGTCCTAATCGGATTAACGTGTTTTTGTTTGTTATTTTATACCAATTAGACAAACAAGATTTGGCTTCGAAACTATAAAGACTTTCTAATTTTTTTTAGAGAAACATGCATGTTAAGCATACTAAAAACATGCACAATAATTTAACACGTAAAAACAAATGACATATTCGTATGTCGCATGTCATTTATTTACAATTTGAGTCTCGGCACCTGGGGCGACTCGTGCATAGGTACGGCAGAACTGCAGCACCCCCCATTTTTCTCGATATTATTATTACTTAATGTCTCCAGGGTGTCCAAAGACTCATCGAGAGAGGGTACCTACTTTACAACTCTCCGTCTCCACCGCAACTTCCTTCATCATCTACACCAACGCCATCTACCGCCGACCACTACTAGTATTTTCACAGACAATCACAAACATCCATGCCCAGGGCGGGATTCGAGCCCGCAGCCTTTTAGATGGAGAGCGGATACTCTAACCACTCGGCCAACCAGTCCGGCAATATATTTATTGCCGGCATTTTTATATTAACATTTACATATTAATAAATATATATTTGTAAATATTTATTAATATATAAATACTAGCATATATATATATATATATATATATATATATATATATGCAGTAAACAATCTACTACTGGTTTGCGCTAGTAGTAGAGTGTTCGGTGCTTATCGTGTTTACTCCGTCTCTTTAAATATTTGGACATTACAATTAAAGACATAACATTTGTTATAGTTTTTATTTTAGAACATTATTGGGGTTATGATAATTGATTTATTTTTAAGTAATTTTGAATTATACTAAACTGTATAATTTTATCGATAATAAACAATATTTTTTCATGAAATAAAACAAGAAGAATATATAAATAAATATATTTATATATATATATATATATATATATAAATAAATATATATATTTTATATTTAAGTAATTTTGAATTATACCAAACTGGATCATTTTATCGATAACAAACAATATTTTTCCATGTTTATTTTTTTTTAAATTTTTACCATAATTTTGATATTTTATCCAAACACATATACACTGTACTTACAGTGTGTATGTATATTTCGAAAGTTGAAGCACCCCCACGAATTCAAGCCATGAGCCGCCACTGCTTAGCACAACTGTATGTACAGAGGTACATCGTTCGAACAATCGTTAGCATTTTCGGTACTAAAAAAAAAGTTATCTATATCATAGTAACAACAGTGGAAAGTTTTTGGTAACATTTCTTAAAATTCCACAGTGATATAATATTTAAGAATTACAACATACTCGCACACAATTAACGGTAATTACTTTTGAAAGTGACCAAGACTTGATGAAATCGGTAAGTTACCTTAGTACTGCTTTACTTAGAAAACCCCAGAATTATAATTAAGTATCGGCTGAATTGCATTCTTTCTCCAACTACAGTTTGGACAAAGAATACAACGTTGAAACAAAGCAGAATTTAATTTTCCTAAAAAAGTCTTCTGTTCCTAATCGATGTTTTCAAGAAACCTTGAACGTAAGGACCGTAACTTGTTTCTCGGCATGTGAAGATGAGTGTTACTTGCACACATTTAATATGTGCAAATAACATCAGGCCTTTGCATGTAACGAAGCAAGAATAAAACTAAAACAACAACAATGACCATGCTTTTTTTTTTCAAAACATTCCCACCCATAACACAGTCGAAAAAAACTGTTTCTATCTGAGTAACGTGGACGAATCAAGAAGAACGTTATAAGCTATAATCAAGAAAGCTTAATAAAAAATGAAATCAATAAATAAAGGAGGCTGTAAATAGAACTATGATGCTACAATAAATGGAAATTTGGAAACTTTTTCATAGTTTTTATTATTTTTTTTAAATTTTTCTACCTCTGACCTTTCGGAATAACTATGATTTAATTGTTACTTAATGAGAAATAATACTCATTTTAAAGATCATTAAATGTTTATAAAAAAAATAAAAAATTACATCATAAATATTACTAATGATATTAACAAGATTATAGTACACAGATGGACATCATGAAGATTATTCCTGCTTTTCAGATATATATAAATTAAAATCCTAATAATAAACTATTTGCTGAAGACAATAGCTATACATGCAACTTCAGCAATGGCAAGCGCCTTAATTAAAATGATAGATTCATAGACTTTTGGACTGTGGTAGCTGAAAGTAATGTTCTTTCAAGGTTACTTTTGTGTTCCATTATTATGGATACTCTTCTCAATTACTCTAGGAAAATATAAAATAAAAGTAACTAAGCAGGGAAAGGAAACTCGTGTTGTTAGATTTGGTAGACTCATGAGTTTTTCTTGTTCATACACCGAGTGCTCTCAATATGAGCCCTCTTTATTACACAGATCACATCCAATCAGAACTCTACTTCAGACTTTCTTCGGCTGCGGTCCCAGACCGCAGCCGAAGAAAGCAACTTAAGCTTATGATACCAATGCAAGGTTCGACAAATTCTGCAAAACCCTACTCACCACGAAAAAAATTACTCACCCAAGACCATTTTTTAAGAATATTTCCAGGTCAATACGAGTTCCATAAAATTATTAGTAGTGTGGCACCTGTATTTTCTTAAAATTAAACGAGTTTGCTTACAAAATTATTTTCATTAAAAATATTCTATTTTTGACCAGCTTGCAGCAACTCGCATGCTGGCACAATCTACGCGCCATGGGCAAGAGTATTTGCCAAGCCCTTGGAGTGTGTTATGTAAATCGCATGCATTCTTCTGGCGGGTTTTCTTGTTTTGAAGGATGAAAAGCCTCGCCGCCTCCGTATGAGACTAGCTAACGCAATTGTAACTGAAAGCCCTGATAATGGTTCTTCGCGTCTTGCCTTGAGAGAGTCAACATGTCTGTTGACGTCGCAGCTTTCTGCGGAGAATCTAACGCCAAGTTGTGAAAGAAATTTGCATTTTTTTTTTTTTTAAGTATCAGGTCGTGTTGATTTGAATGCATTCTGCAAAATATGCTTCCCTTACAAGTCTGGGTTTACTTTACTTGAGCGTGGCCGGCCGCTTCTTTCGCCATTAAGAATACCCCAATATCTAATCTAAAATGTTCTTGTGCATGCTGTTCTTGAATGGTATAAACCTTCTAAAATGCATGCGGAGATTTTACGTAGAGATCACTCTACGAAGAAAACTGTATGTTTTACCTATATGTCGATATAGATCACACTTTTCATTATATATATATATATATATATGTATATATATTTAAAATGTTGGAGGATTTTTGTGCATTACGCTACTCTGGTACTTTACCAAACTGCTGGCATAACACTATCTAACATATTCTTATAATGTAAAAGAAAGACGAGTCTGCCTATCTTAGCTGGAATTTGCTAAATTCATGATTTTTCTACAGAAATGATATGGAGTAACTTTGCTGGAAAAGAAAAAAAAAATGTAGATGTATAATAAATAATATGAGGAAAATGACATTCCTATCAGTTTTATCGAGTAATAACCTGCTTTTTGTTCGACAGAACTGAAAATCGAAATTACTTTCAGATATTCAAAAGTTCTATTGCAAGTTATTTTTGATTATCAGGCAAAAGAACGTTTTACTCAATTTTACTCCAATTTTTGTTTATGGATACGAATGCATCTGCTTAACCGACCTTCTTGCTGAAAATAAATCTTTTTTTTTTAATTTTTTTTTTTTTCATTATTCTAAGCGGCTGCAAAAAGTCACAGCACAAAATGCCATGAACATGAAAACTGAAGTAAGATGAAGTAAATGTCTGTGTATTAGCACTACAACAATAAAAATTAAACTTAATTTTTTACATAATTACATTTCAATGACAATACATAGGTTTGAATATCGACCTGATTAATAAACAAAGCTCCAAAACAATGAATCACGATTCGAAATACAGTACTTTACTTCTAATATCACAATAAATAAGTAAACATCAACACGTTTGATATTTATCTATCTTACTGATTTCCTCATTAATGATCAATAACTCTTTTTAAGTTATTTACTGAAAACAATAAAAACAATACCGAGAGTTTCATTATTATTAGTAAATGAAAATTTTAATCATTAACAGCTAATGATCACAAATAATACCAATACGCTTAAAAGAGGTTACTTTAGGACACAACAGGAAACGAATAAACATGAAATCACAATTCGTTCGAGATTACAGTAGCTGAGCAATCCTGAATATAACATTGCAGTGTTAGCAATGATTTGGTGTCACAAAGCGATATGAGGCTTTGACAAAACTATGGATCACAGAACATCCTTATTAGTGGGGGGCTTTAGCTGAGTCATCCGGTATGTTACCACGGCTTCTGGCATTTCACCATAAGGATGGCTACCGGCTGCCGTTCCCAACACGTGGAGATCAATATCAAACTAGGGCGTTATTCTACCAGCATTCCGAAATCGTTTGTCATATCCGTTATAACGAGCCAAGGGTGTAATCCAGTACTTTGTTGATTAAAGTGTACGGAAGGCAATAAAAGTTATGTAGGGAAGGTAAAATACGCCTCTTTAGAAGTGGTTAAATATTATTATTGATCTCATTTTATTCTTCAACAAGCTGGTATCATTTAGGAAAATAAATATGATAATTAAAACAACATTGTAAGTATTCAAAGTTACTTTTCGAAAATAGTAGTGAAACAATTTACGTTCGTTAAACTCTTTCTTGGTGTAACACATATTTACTTTTATACGTAAGCTTATACATTATACCTAGTATAATGTATAAGCTTACGAAAATGTACTATGCTGCAAACTGAAAGTGAGATAATCATGATGTTCTGATAGTGAAGTTATCGTGTAGAAATTCTAATGAATCAACATGAATACAGTATAAAAGTAAATTAATAATATCGTCCTATAATTATAGAAAAAAGCAAGTTCAGAAATAAGAATAACAAGAAGTCTAGTTCTCATAATGAATTTTGCACATAAATACGATTTTCGCTTCAGTCTCATCGTTCACTTTCAAGGAAAAGTTTTTTTTTTAATGTATAATATATCACATTATTTTCTTCCGATATGTACATATATCTAAAACTAGCGCACGTTTTAAAGTATTATTCTTCAATGTGAATTAAGAACCCACAGCAACAGAGAGAGAGATTAAAGGCGAGGAGCTAGTACAGTTATTCGGCAAATGATTGCCGTATTGCGATATTAATTTAAAATTGGAGAGGTGTGCGAAGCAAACATTTCTCCCAAAGCAGTTCACATAGCATCTGTATCTGACGTAAGGCAGAGAGAGAGAGAAACGTGAATGCTCCTCTCAAGAGCTAGAAATACTACTTAAACGAAAGATGAAGGCAGTTAATCGGATGGCTATCAAGAGTATTCGGGTGGATACTTCAAGTATGAGACACGCTTCTCTAAAGCCAAAGAGATGAGTGGGGAGAAAAGGATGGATAGACGTTCGGCATTCATGATAATCAATAGACGAGAGCTCGCTTCACTTCGAGTATAGACATTATAAGTCATACAGCAGGCGGCAAACTCTGCAAAGAGGTTAAGACACACCACACGGAGAAGGAAGTCGGAAACAATGACAAGTATCAGAGCAGACAGCGAATGAACCACTTCACATTCGCAGGACGACGTCAAACGTAACCAGCGTCATTCAAATTCCTTCAGCGATTTCACAAATTCGATTGGGTGTCTGCCACTACAGAAAGTAGCAGGGTTGATCAGCACGAAAGAGACCTTGGGAGATCGATAGATACCGTGGCATACAGCGTTGAAGTAAATACGCGTGCCAGCTGTGTCATCTGTGCGACGCCAATTACTCTGTGGATTTCAATCAGCGGGTATAAAGTTTAATGAACAGTCGTTTCAATATTCACTGTAATAAGAGGGCCTGGTCCGAATGCAGGAATGAGCCAAGTTATGGTTGTACGACTGCAATTCATACTTCTCGAGGGAACGAAGCGAGTCCATGACGCCAGTTTATTTCTTCTTCCTTAATGAAATGTTACCGCGTATAATATTTACATTGATGAATTCGAACTACGTTACTCCAGTATTTCGTACATCATGAAAGCGTTGAGTAATGAAAAAAATGCATCATTCCATATCTGTTTCGCTTGGAGTATCACATAAGCATCACAACAAATGTCACGGGAACGATATTAATATCTTAAAACAAATAAAAAGCTACAAGTAAATACGATGAAGGCATTTCAGTAAGATCGATTTCACTCCCATAAGAGATACGAATAATCTATCAAAAAGTTCTTGACATTCAGATGTCTAAAAGAAATGAAAGAGAGATCGATGCCGACTAACTGAAATGGTGTTTTTAGTACCGCTCCCTGCCACCTATTCCCCATCACTTGAACACATTCACTCTACTGACTAGCTAATTCTTCAGCAGCTCGCAATTCATTCGATTCATCATGCACCTATAAATCATATCACTGTTTAATTTACTTTCCTAGGTTTATCTGCCTACATGATAAGCATGTATATATAAGGATATTCTTTTATCTATCAAGCTCTAATTTCCAATTATGTTTTGATTTTTTTTAATCTTCTGTGTCAAAGGTCGAGAACCTCGATGTTCTCGCCAGAAATATTAAACCGTGTTTATTAATGTTAACTTGATACCATTCAACGAAGTAAATTCTAACACAGCTGCAAATGTAACCTCATGATATCAGGATATGACGAAATTATTAGAAGGGTATAAAAAACATTCCACTTTGGCATTTTTCATGGGGGGGGGGAGGAACTGGTGGTAAGCAGAGTATCAGAATGTCTGATGCAGTTAACTTCATTCAGTTTCCATGGTTGACATTAAATATTTTTATTCTTAACCCTACAATAGAAAATAACTGGCTCACAAACAAAACGAAATATTTTAAAAATATGATCCCCTGTGCTGATTCATATCTAATTACCCGTCCCACAGCTGGGAAAGATAGTCAGAAAGGAACCTGCAGAGTAATAATCAAATAGCATTAAAGTGATACTATGTTATCTGAAATTATTTCGTATTAAGGGTATTTTATACTATTAATAATAGTATGAAAGACTATGAAACGACCAACCTATGCAGAGGTGGAGATTTGGAGGGAAAAAAAAAAACACGATTTTTCTTATGGCTATTTCATCACCAACTAAATCATAATAACGTGCCATAACTACAATACTCAAAAATAATGTACATATTTAAGGGTCCCGTATGACAGCTACTGATTTCTTTTTATGTGATTCTCACCCATGACAGCTTTTTACAGCGCGTTTAATACCATTGATGGACTAGGATTACATTAGAAATTAGGTAGGAGATACATAGCAAGTTTAGTTATGCATATTAAATGAACTGTTTGTAGAAATCCTCTTATTATACTGATTATGAAGTATTTTGGTATTTGAGGAACACATGTTTCATGGAAAACACTTCTTACATTATAATTACGTATACCTTCTACAAAATTCTTACAAAAATATCAAATATAAAAGTGTTTCGGGGTTTTTAATGCGCTGGGTAGGTTTGACTCTCGCTGCGTTTTTTTTTTTTTTTTTTTTTTTTTTTTTTTTTTTTTTTTTTGCAAAGCTTCATTTTTCAAAACTACCATCATCACTCTAATTTCACGCGATTTCTATGAGTGTTGCAATCTACACAAGTTGATAATTGTTGGCCTAGGTCAATATTTTCTTAAAATGTGTTCCTGAAGGTAATAGTAAAAAACAAAATTTCATCAAGATTCTATGCTCAGACTGTTCCATCACCGAGATGGAAAACAGTCTGAGCATAGAATCTCCCACCTCTCTTTGACACGGGGATATACGTATTTTCTATAATTTTAGTTTATATATATATATATATATATATATATATATATATAGAGAGAGAGAGAGAGAGAGAGAGAGAGAGAGAGAGAGAGAGAGTTTCTTAGGATATTCAAAACTCTTTGCTTATCTTTGTTCATGAAATGAATAATGTTCTTTGAACAGAGGGAGGGGGTTTACATCCGTGAACCATTGTAACTGCTGATTGACTGGTTCTCTGCTTGTTGCTGTTCAGGATGAAACCCAAGTAACTAATTGCAAGTTACTGTTTCATCTACATTCTGTAATAACATACGTTATTTCGAAATACTAATACTAACATACGATACTTCACGAATGGCGCAATGACAGGAAATGAACGTCTTCATACACGTGTTAACGTTAGAAGACTCCACTTAACCTCTAGGACTCTTGCTACTTAGTGGAGGGAGAGAAAAGAAAGGTAAAGTAAAGAAATCATGTGGTAGAGACAGAGCAGACAGTAGGACTTTACTTAAGCGGGGGGGGGGGATTAACATCTGTGAACCATTAGAACTCTTGATATTTGAATGGATATCTGCTTGTTGCTGCCCACCATATCAACCTGATAACCATATATTCCCGGGACATTGTGTTGCGCAGGACAAAATAAATGACTTTCCAAGAGACGAAATTCTACTACTTTTTTCTTTCAGACTAGTTAACTCAGTTCAAAAGCTGCTAGAATAAATTCGAACCTAGTTCACTGGAAAAAAAAAAAAAAACGACGTCCTTTTTGCTGAGTACTAATTATTTGGAATTACAAAGAAGACAGGAAAGAATTAATTGCTTGTTAATAGTGTATATCCATCGGTCAGTTTGTATGCTTGTATGCTTTGCATAAGGGAAAATTCGGTGTTTCCAGAAGAGAAACCGCGGTATAGAGGCATGAGACAAGCTAACTCGCCTTTAAGTGAAAATCCTAATTAGAATTCGAACCTCTCCAATCAAAGAACATTTGTTGCTCTTCCGAATGTACTGTGGAAGTACTATTATATTTGAATAATTTATATGGAAGTTGCTAAACTAAGCTCACATACAGTTATATCATCAGGGTGGCTGAAAGTAATACAAAAATGTCTTGAAACACTTGAGAAAGCACAATACATCAAAACAAAGTTACATCAACTATGGATGACAGAGAAATGGCCACTGAAGCATGACAATGCTCCAACATATCACTGTACCTGGGCAAATACGATGTTACGAGCATGCAGAAATTTACATATTTACAGGCGTCTTCACCCTGCTCCCATTTCTGTCTTGTATAAACGTTATGCATCATTAGAGCAGCTGAGGCATCCGTTTTTTTGGCTTATATTATAAACCATTTATTTTGGTTTGTAATGATTTCGTATCGTTTTAATTCGTCACTGCAAAATGTCCAATTTAAACCTGGAGTATCAAAAATTAGATACTTGAAACGTTTTAGAAGAGATCCTAAATATCAATTTTCAGTAAATTTCATCTAACCAGACAAAGTTATATAATAAGCCTACAGATGCACAAAAAGGAGAGCGATTATGTTATTTTAAGAAATACATGTACTAATGGGAAGTCGAGAAAATGGTTTCAAGATCCTATATACCTACACTGAAAAAAAAAAAAGCGTGTCAAAGTGAGGGGGGGGGGGGAGCGACGATAAAAATGTAAAAGGAGAATTCGTATTGCCAAAGAATGAGCAGAAATTTTTATGGGCCTCCATAAAAATTACTTTGTAATATTGTATCCACCGGCAAATATAGCACAAAATTGTCATCTTAATCCAATTAAGAAGAATTTACTACTACAATGCACCCCAATGACCATGAATTTTATGTAACAGGATTAGAGAGCTAGATTTATCCGGTGGTTTCAATACAATCTACTGCAGATTTAATTTCGACTTATTTCATGACCTTTGCAACAGATTAAAGACAAAGCGCCTTCCCCATACCTAGCTTTTAAATGTTTATAATAATCGTGAGGATTATTATTGTGATAATAATCTTCTAAAGTGATAAACCACATTCGCGAAAGAAAGTGTTTTTATAGCACCAGCAAAGGAACAGTGGTCCTCTCGTACTTGCGGAGGAGAACATATTAAAGCACAGAAAAATAATGAATCACCGGAAAATAAAATTAGTATAATGAGACCAAAACTCATCCACGTAATTTTTGTATTCTCGAGACAATTCTTGGTGTAAAACAATTCGATTTCGGCTCTCTACGGGCTTAGATCATCCAAATAAAAACATCACTCCTGGACTCGTCGAAGGCACGTTTCCTATGAGAAAAGAGCTGCACACTTTTCTTGCATCGATACTTCGCAGACTAAACGTCTACTGCCAGTTGACGACTGCAGGGTGATCTCAGTTTATGACATGAGTCAGGTTAACACGACCCCCGTGACAAAGCTGATCGATTCTCCTTCTTCTGACTACTATGTATCGAAATCTTTCTCTGAGATACTGAGAAAAAGATTTTAAAATTGGCTAGGACTGCGACATAAAACCATCCGAACAATGAGTTATTTCTGGCAGAGAGATTTTCGTTTGACGTGCATTCTGGCTCAGTGCGCAATTTCATCAATTGCACACTGAGTTTCTAAGAATAATCATGGCGAATTATTATGAAAAATTACTTCATTTATAAAGCAGTATTTTCTTTCTCAAACAGTAATCATCCATAAGTATACCAGCATCATTTTATTCACACAATAATGATAAAAAATTAAGAATTTAGTAATAACTGAATTAAAATTATATCTTTAAAATTATAATAAAAAACATGGAAAACTTCCAAACCCATGTTTTTCATAAAAATAAAACAGCGAAAATTAAAATAAATAAATAAAAACGGAGAATTAAAATAAAATAAAATAAATAACGCCTAAAAATCACACCCACTTCGGTTCATTAAGACACTGTAGCACAATATTACAGGAAGATAGCAGAAAGGACCTCGGCATGATCATTATTCAAATATAAGTCAGCAGAACTACTAATCTAAAGGTCGCTTTAACAGAATAAGAGGCGAAAATTAATCAGAAGAGGTACAAGAAAATTGGTAAAAACCAGAGAATATTAACGGAAGAAAAATAAGAGAAGACCATAATGAAGATCCAATAAAGTGTGCCACATGCCATCATCTTCACGATTAAGAAAAATAAAAACAACACAATAAGAAATGTTATTCTATGGTGTGAGTAATGATCAGGCAAAAACTTCCTTTGTAATTATTAGGTTTGCATAGCGAGGATTAGCAATTTATTTTCTAGAAGTCGTTTTCCTAAGAATTATCCATTCTAGAATAAATATAAAAAGTAGAGAGAGAGAGAGAGAAACCTTTCTGATATCTTTCCTTAAAAAAACAAGTTAGCACGCTTATATACAGAAACGTAATACTATAGTTTTCTTACATGCGTAGTTAAGAAAGACAAAGCAATGCTAATAGATGCGCGCAGCTTTTGGAGAAATTTAAAACACTCACATAAAACTGATTTATCAAAAGTAGATTTGATCTACGAGATATATATATATATACAGTATCTTGAAGTAGATCTTCAGTACCATTTTTCTAACATGTACACCCTGACATAGCAAAAAGAAAGCACATCACTCTTCAATTTCATCAAGTCTAACGGCTACCAGAAATTCCAACTCATCACCACAAACACCAGTCAAATATTTGCATGTGGTTCCAAGACATGAAATCTCACTACTCAACACCAATAATATCATGGAAGTAACATGTTAAGTCTTACATGACAAAACTATGTCTACAATACTGTCATTCTTGAAATCTAGAAAACATCTGTAATAAAAAAAAATCGACTGAGATACCAACTCACACATCCACCTTTGCCGATTAAGTGCCCTTGCTTTCTCTGCAAGCCAACTAATGTAAAGAGAAGACGGCCAAGAAAGTAGTTTTGACAGTGTATAAGCAAAGTTCTTTTTGATGCTGATGCTACAATAGTTTGTACATCGTTGAGTAATTTGATTCACTTCTGTTCATTTAAGATTAAGATATTTCTGTTTATGTTTCCGTACTCATACCCGAATAAACATATGTATGTAAGTTAAGCTAAACGAAAGTGTCGCCTGGAAGAAAAAGGGGTCATATTATCGGAGAGACGTGATCAGTTACGGCTTCTTGATAAGCAGAGATGATGTTATAAGACTGAAAAACAACATGAAAACAAACTTAGTTTAAACCAAAGTTAAGCTCGAATGTGTAATTGACTGCTTTTTCGTGTCTCGAGTTTTGGGCAATTTCTAGAGTTTTGAAATTTCTTTCGATATCGTTAAAATTGTTATGAATTGTCAGTGAACAGCTGTCCTGTTAGAACTCGCAAAAGAAACCTCACCAGAAGCAGACAAAACGTACTAGTCTCCTTTTGTTATTGTGGTATGCCACTTATTGGATTTACTAGAATGCAACGATGGTAAGGCTCTTTAAACACAGTTTCCGATACAATACACATTATAAATCTACAACTTCCTTCCTTTTGAATCAATGATATGGAGAACGGAAGTGCTTAAAAATAAATTATGCACAAAACTTAAAAAAAAATAAATAAAGTGCTATACCGACCGATAAAGATGATAAACGAGAAGCACCCGATTAATAGGGCATCCATTACAGAGTACAATTGTGCATTACAGGCGAATTGCAGAGCGCACTAACTCAATATCCATTTACACCAAAGCTTTTCATAATGCCAAAATATTGATTCTGAATTAAGGGAGCGCTACATTTAAAATGGGGCGGCATGCGACTCGTTTAATTTTGTCCCACAGAGAAGTGAAATTAAATGAGACGTGCACGCTGCCGCAGAGAAGGGCATAAAAGCACATATCACATAAAATCAGCAAAAAACTGTCAGTAATAGTGAAACTTTTACATCGTCTTTAAGCAATGGAATTTCATTAAAAAAAAAATAAATAAAGACTATAGTCGTTTATTGACTAACATGAAATATTTACACTGAACAACAGATCAAACAAGTCCAAAGATTTATGCAGTATATATCACATTTATTATCGCAATCACTTACGGCAGTGGTTCTCAAATGTGGGGCGCGACCCCCAGGGAGTGCGAATAGCTTGAAAGGGGGGGCATACTTTCCTACAGATAAAAATTAAAACTGCCCTAAATCAGTTTTAAAAATAACAACAAATTAACTTTTGATGACACCAAGTTTTGATAAACTTTGTTCTCAAAAGAAGGCCCATCCATCACATTACACTTTGACATTTAAATGTTTGATTATTTTTACAGAGAAAAATTAAATACTTGTTAGTTAAATATTGTTTCATTTCAATACATATTTTGGTTAATTGCAAGTGTTAAAACTAATTTTTATTGTAGGCCTAATATTGTGATACTAATATTGTGGCGGGGGGTGGGGCGTGACAGTGTTTCCTCTTGTTAGGTGGGACTCAGAGGTAAAAAGTTTGAGAACCACTGATTTACGGTGAAGGCAGGGGGAAGATCATTATACGAGTCCACCAGTGAATACGTTACACTGAGAACTGCACATTTCTATAAACAGAGGGTACATCTGGCTCTTGGTGTTACGCTCAAACCATAAATGTTAAGTGACACCAGCAAGATGTAAATTAAAAATAATACAATCTCACTAAAGTTTCGTGGAGTACTAAAACTGGAACGAAAACTAATTTCTAAAACTTGTTAATAAAAATGAAACCTATACTTATAAAAACTCAACACATTCGACAATGTACCCCCCACACACACACGCACACCCAGAGTACTTGAAACGATCGACGGATCGAAGTTATGTAAATATCAGTTTGTCAATATCAAAAATACTTTTTTACTTGTACCATGTCTCTTTTAGGTAGTAAATGTTTTTCGTTACCCAGTGCGACACCACTATACTGAAAGCCTAAAATCCAGTTCCGCATTGAACTGGATTAACTAACCCTTAGCCTATCCACAACGCTAAAATGCCATTAGTTTACAATCCTCTATGAGGAGGAGTCACATAAAAAATTAAAAAGTATGCATTTTTAAAGAAAATATAAAAACAGTATGACAGAACTAGAGATTTAAATTTGACGAATAAATTGTTTTATTGCTGCATCTCAAATTATGTTTTAAACTTCAACTTCCTAGCAAAAATACTTTCCAGCTATGGCTGGAAACCACAAGGCTAATGACTGGATCCTTATTTTATTGATATCTAAATTTACTGTCTAACTACCACAAACATTTACAAGAGCTTCTGTTTTGAAATTTCTCATGAGAACGATGAAAATTTAGCGAGCTATTTCCATGATGGCATATTAATCACACTGAAGTGTTTGAGTAAGATGAAATAATCTGACTATACAGTTTCCTCACCCACAAAAGTAGCTGGAATGCTTAACCATTATCCTATAAATGATCATGAATAATAGCAATAGAAAATTATACCCGATTTTGTTTTATTTAGATAATCTCAAACTGATCGTAGGATATCAAAATATAAAATCGATGTATTAAGGGCATTGCTGCTGCTTCTCGTCTCATCACATTCTTGTGGAAAGATGGAACGAATTCGTCACCAGGAAGACAACTATTTCCAAACTGTCTTACCAATCCTAATCGATACCGTGGGAATACATCTTGGACAATTAGTGGCTTAAAAGAAGGACAGAAATTATGGCCAATATCAGTTAAAAAATTCGTTTTTGATTATGTTGAAAGTTTTCTTTTTCTTTCTTTGTTACTTCCCTAAATCAGGCACCCTATTTCTGGAGCCCAAAACATGACTTTATGCCGCTCAGTTCATAATTAAAGCAAGATGTGTTAATCATGGGTTACATATCACGATGATCACAATAATTATATAAATATTAAAGTTGAAATATAAAATTAGATAAGTTAACTAAAATAACTGAATAAGTTTTGTTTTATTAATATAAGCAATAAAACAACACACACACTGTGATGTGTAAACGTGTTCAACATACCATGACTTTTTCATAAATATACAACCCTCCCCACCATAAAAAAAAGTAAAAAAATCTACACAAAGACTATCATTTCTTTAAGTTTAATTTTATAAATTACTTTTAGAATTAATGTGAAGAAGTGCTGCTTAAAAGGAGTCGTTATACAGGAAATATAAGCGAACACAACATGAAATAAATACTGCGATACGCTATTCAAATAATTCTATACGAGGATAACAACAAAACATGATAGAGTAGAAAAACAAACCACGGAACTTGGAATAAACTGAGAATATGTCAATTCACAATGATTATTTATCAAACAGAAAAATCGAAAACATTCCCTATTTCTCCCGTTAAATTATTATTCTCAACGCCTCTTTCTATCTAAGGTAATTACTTGAAATGCATTTGTTTGAAGTGGGTTAATTAACAAATTCAAGACGCGCTGCAAAGAGCATAACTCTTAATTAGTTTACAGAATCCTAATACCTAGGTTTAAAATACTGTAATCTGAGTCGCAATCTTATTATCGACAGGCAATGGCTTCCAATTTCAAATGAAAAGGTGGTTTTTAAAAGTACAAGCCTCTCCTGTCGTTACTTCTTTTGACAGCGTGTTTTATCGTAGCTATGAATGAACTTAGTAGAAGCGGATATTTTTATTACAGTCTTTCAAGAGTATTGATTATCTATATACCGCGAACATGCTGAAATTAAATTGCAGGCTTGAACCGGCTTTTAGCAATGGTGATAAACTGAAAGTCGATTCAAGAACATAACGTCTGTTATTGAGTTTTACCAACCTTCACTTCAAATAAGAAACAAACATTAAACCTTATTTTATCCGTAATTCTGAAAATTTATAGTACACTTCAATGAGGACAGAGTTCTGAAAAAAATGAAAGTAATTCCAGTATAAATCTGCATTAGGCTCGACTCCTATTGCTTTTAATTAGTGTAGGACAAAGACAACATATTTATCAAACAAGGAATGTTCTTGACTCTTGGCAATCGAAGAAATGTAACAGGAAACTCAGAAACCAGAGAAATTACATTTGAAAAGAAAAGTATTTTAGGTGGAGACTGATTGCATATAAATTTTAAACCCGCAGCAGAGTATTAAATAGATACGTGATCCGAACTATTCACTTTACTGCCCCAATGACAGTTGTTAATCCAACAGTGGTTTACTGTAAGGCCCAGGATACTTTAAAATGTTATATATGCTGCTATTATATTTTTGCGCGTTTCTTTTGAAATTCTTTAAATAAAGGAAGATAGGAAACGGTCTGCACACTTTTCATTTTCTCACTTAAATATCGTCCAGCAGTGTCATGGACAACATCCGTGGGAATGTTTTGGCAACTTGATTAAGCATAAAAATATTCACCGGCCATTGGTAACGAATGCTAAAAATCTTTTGCCTCATTCCTTTCTGATTAAGTTTCCAAGTCGTTCTTTCTGTATTATGACAGCATATGAAATATTTCTCGCTCTTTCAAGTTTACCTATCAAATCTATAGGCCTATACACATTTTAGACAACATTTTAGAAACGAATAATAGATTCTCTGTATCCACACTAATAGAATATTCAAAAATAAATAAATAATTTGCATGGTTACTAGTTCTTGATTGATTACAACAAACCAATTATGGCTATGAGACCAGGACATGAGTTTACTAAGACGTGTTCTTTCTGGACCGTTTATCCATTTTGCAAATTCACAAATCACAGTGTTTGTGAGCAGCATAGCCCACCCATTCCCCACCGGAACTCAGCTATGTATGTTTTTTTTTTTTCTGAGTTGATAACTGAACTATGAAGAGATGGTTATCAAGTGTGCCTATTTAGCCAGTAGGGTGGAATTACAGGTGGTAATTCTAACGAATAGAAATATGCCTAGGAAATCTTTTTCGGGTTGTGTATGAGAGAGAGATTATTCAGTCTAATTGCTTGCTTCTGTACTGCGTCAAGGATTTTTGAAAACTCTTAAAGATATCTCGAAATGAGAAAACATTCAATGGTTTCACGGAGTTACGATTTGCACATAGTTAACAGCTAACTGTTCTGAGGTAAAGATTTTCTCTCTCTTTTTTTGAATGATGAGACGATATAGTTATGCCAAAAAAGACTGAAGGATTGAAGTTATTCCAAGAGTAGAAAGGAAATCGCGTCTTGCCTAAAGATTTGCATTTTATCATGAGTTAGACTGATAGATTTCGAAAGGGTGTGTGAGGGGGGAAAGGAGTTGAGGTGGTATTGAGCTTCGCTGGCAGTGAAGTTTGTAAGATGCCAAACCGCATTGAACACTAGTTTGGATAGTAGAATTTTGAGTTGCAGAAGTATGATTCAAGAAATATTGTCCGTTTGTGTAGTGTGTCAAATACGAAAAGGATGTATACGATATAAGAGCCTACATAGCGCAGTTGTAAGAACAGTGCGCCCTTCGATTGGAAAAGAACCTGCATTCGATTCACATCGTGACAAGAGGAATCTTTATATGGGCTTTTTAAATGGAGGTGAGTTAGCCGATCTCACACGGAAATAGCAGGGCTTTTTCTCCTGGAAACTCGAGTATTTTATCCAGCATACAGGCAAATAGGCCATGAGAACACAAGCAATTTACAGAGAAAAAAATATTGTTGTTGTTGGTGGTGATGGGCGGTTGATGGTAATAGTTTCATTGTGTGTATTTAAAGAATTACGTAGTATGGGAGACGTTGAAATCTGTGTAGCGGAGTAGAGTACCCTTCCGCGATGAGTCCTTGGTATGTTACATAATAATAATACTAATGATATATTCTTCTCAGAAAAACCGCTGATTGTATTTACAGTCAACTGGAGGTGAGGACCGATATATAGAAGGAAGGTAAAGGTCAGCCAAAGGTCCAAACCGTGTAACACCCCAGCATTGGCCAACAAAGACTGAGGATAAATCCCTATCTACCGACGCAAGTAATGTGCAACCAGAAAGAAAGCCGGAAATATTCTGCAAAAGACAGAAGAGAAGACGTCATGAAATGGGGGGGGGGGGGTTGATGCCTGTGCATCAAAATTCAACCAAATGAAAATTAGCAATATCAGGCAATTACGACTTCGAATTCTTCCGAAGCATTTGTTTGAGTGTGAGTGATATGAACAATAAAGGCCCATGTAGATCAATTAATCACTGACTGGTGATCGTTTATTAGTTGAGAGATTTTCATATACTGCAGATGTTGACTGGTAATGGATTTCTACGCTAATTTAGAAAACACTGAAGGGCAACAATGGATAATTTCAAAGGTGCCAGAAAGATAGAATAGTATGAAAATGGCGGGAAAAAACAGGAAATCATTTCTTGGAGAAAAACTTCAAAATAATCGAGGGCCTTTATTTATTTATGTTTACCTTCTCAGCCCTAAAGAGTGACACCCATTTTTTAACTTCATCTGTCAGTGGATAAGGATGCAACAGAACCATCCAAATCAAAAGAGATTGCAGAGTTGGACAAAGCTTAGGACAAAGAGCTTTAGCATGAGACTAAAGGCATGACAGCAATTCGAAAATTATGCAAGTTCTTGCTTTTGGCCCCTTCAAAATATGTTCCGAATGTGCTGATAATTACCTTGGATTCAGTATAAGCAACATAGGAGGATGGAGATTCGAGTCAGTCGCATTATGCTTAATTCTCTACTTGACAACGTTGACAGACTTCTTAAAGAGAAAAGGATTAAATAACAAACACTAGAATTTATATCGTCACATTCGATAATTTAAATATGTCGATAATTACATCATAAAATACCAGATATTGTAAGAAAAATGTTATTCTATGCTTTATACATTTTCTGTTGTGCCTTTTTGATTATTATTACTGGAATATCTCCTGGTATGCAATAAAGTCACTGAGTTATAAATATATAACTCAGTGACTTTATACTGTGTGTTCTCGTAATTTACATACCAAAGTATATTTATAGGCATAGGGCTAACCACTTTTTCCTTGAATTATAGTTATGAAATCCAAGGCTACATAATTTAATGAATCCATCCCTTTTGCCTGATTTGCAAGAAGAAGAAAAAATCATGTCACATGAAATGTGACATGATTTTTTTTTCTTCCTTAAGATCTTCTTCCTTTTTCTTCCTTAATGCCCTTAAGATCCCTACGTCCTAGACAGCACTCTAACCTAAGGGTAAATGTCGTGACATCCTTACGACTCAATTTTGAGCCTTACAATAGAACATCCTACGTAATTTATGGAAGGAATGACTTCAGATTTCATTTAAGGCTTCTCCTCTACTACTAATTCATTGTCCAAAAATACAACTAAATAAAATAAAAACATAATTAAGAAACATTTTATCTGGTAGACTGATGAATTAGACCTATGCTTGGTGATAACAAAATATTAACCAATGGATCAGGTCAGGACATCTGAGCTTATATGCTTTGCTCTGCACTTCTGAATATATTGCCACGTGGACTATTCAAATTAGTGGTAATTTTAAGTAACTTTTAAATCGCTCCCTCGTTTCTATGTTTTTTTAGTGACATCTACAAAAAATACTTTTTGTAAAAAAGAACCAAGTTTTAAAGAAAAGTAAAATGCATTTCAACCCAGGTGACATTTTATGCTTTCAGAAAGTTTTGATGTGAAGTTTCTTTTCTTTTTTTTTTAATTACAAGACTTGACAGCATTAATTCTAAATAAACAAAATAAGGATTTTAGAGAGACACGTGGGGGGAGGGGAAAAAACACTGCTGCCAAGTCTTATTAACTTAAAAAAAATCCTGCGTATTAATGCATTTTTTTTCGAAGCTTTTACTGATAGGCAGATTTTAATTCATAACCGTACTGCACTAAATTGAAACACGCAAAAAAAAAAAAAAAAACCTAACACCAACCAAACTTGAATAGAATGATTCAACGTCAACTTCTAATGTCTGGGTTATAAGGGGTTTCGAAAGAAGCTGAGTTATGCAGATGACAATATTAGGGTTCCCCTCCAAAAACTCCGATCTGTCATCAAGCCAAATAAATAAACGGGCCAGAGGAAGATATGCTCCTAACAGAATAATTATACTGCGGGGCTAGCAGTAATTCCAACCAACTCCTTTTTAGGAGACAGCAATCCCAGAAATGAACATCTAAATTCCATTTATGTGGTGTATAAAGTACGCATTTATAATGTTTTAATTAATTTATACACATTCTTGAAAGATATACCGCTTCAAGTAAATATTATGCTGGAAAACATAATATTTACTTGACTGGAACAGATCCTGTGCTATGCTAGAGTTACAGTTAAGAAATACGACAACGGAATCTTATTTTATGCCAGTGTGCGCGCGTGGGGGGGGGGGGGGGGTATTGTATTTAGCTTCTTTTTTTTTTTTTTTTTCAGACAGCGTCTTTTTTTGGATATAATTATGCTACGATCAGTACAATGGTGGGATGGTTTACTTTTATAAGGTGTGCGTTGAATAGCTTCCAATTTCTGATGGTGACTGCTTTTTTTATTATTATTATTATCATTTTTTTTTTTTTAAGTGGCAGTGACTTTCTTTCATTCTGACACCAGTGTTATTTACAAAATCTCGGTGGCGCTTCAACCGAGGTACAAGCTTTTCAATATCCCTAAATCTGGGGAACGCAATGTGTGTCAGAAAAAAAAATGTTATCGTACTTGGTCCTGTTAAGAGAAATTTGCATCGTGCTGCTCAGTCTTGTTGCATATTTGTTTAGGCATGCGTTATGATCAATATCGGCATCACGCCATGATTCACAAACGAAGGATCTTCCCCCCCCCCCCCCACACACACACATCTCTCTCTCTCTCTCTTACATGCACACCTAGTTTAAAGGTATAGCAGTGCAACAAACTGCACCTTGATTTCCTCAGGCAGCAGCTTGGAGAATATTCAACCCACAATGCATTAAATTAAAAAAAAAAAAAAGCAGTGTTGCCACCTATCGAAAGACAACATCACTTCTTAGTTATGATAAGGCGCATGAAACAAACAGCAATATATATATATATATATATATATATAATAAACTTATTCTGCAGACAAAGCTTAGATAACGATTATGGAAGATCTCATATAGAACTGATGCAGTTAGGAAGAGTGAAATTGTTTAAGAAAGTGTTTTCCTTTGCATGCTTGAGCGACTAATGCATATTCTTTAAAATGTTTTAGCAGGCAAATCAATAAAGTTGACGATGATCTACAAGTTCGATAACTTGCACACTTGCATTTCCATTCAACGGAAGCGACGAAATTAAATGTCTCCTGTCTAGTTTTAATTATGTCAATGCAGAATGAAAATTACAAAAGAGTGGAAAACGGCGAGTAAAAAATAATAAATAAATAGATAAAACTAATAAATAAATAAATGAAAAAAAAAACATGAAGGCACAGATGCTGCAACTCAGTAACGACGTTAACTGCAGCAACACATACAGAGAGAGAGAGAGACGGCTTTGTTAAAATAAGACCACCATGTCATCGATTGGGAAAGCACCCTGGTGGTGCTGAATACTGTGCAAACTGTGCTAGCGACGTGAAATTGCAGCCTTCAGTGTTTATGGAAGCAGTACATTGGCAGACGTCGGAGTAAAGTATATAAATTCCATTAGTCTCTTCCGTATCCACTTGTGCTTGCGTGCAGAAAGCCCGTCATAAGCTAAAAGAAATTTCATCGTTGCTTATTTCAGAAAAGCTTCTTTTGAACTTGGTGAGGTGGAGGGGAAGAGAATACCAAGGAAATTAAAAGTGTTATAACATAACAATTTCTCTAGGGAATAGATGTACTGGATATATTTAGTCCGTTCACTGATCGCATTATTTTTTTTTTCTTGGAATTCTTGGACGAGATGACAGTGGCAGAGAACCTTCGAATCGTAATGAAGGATAATCTTTCAAAAAAGTTGCTTTTCAGCTACAGACTAACCACATTTTAAACAGTTTCCCCTCTGCCAATTAATCAGTTATCTCCTATTATATCCATTTGGCACAATCAAATATGAAAAGCAGTGTTAACAACGCTTCTAATGCCCAGCTATAACAGAAAAAACTTTCCTCGTGTTAGTTGAAATGATTTTTTGCTTTTGTTTGCAATTAATGTATTTGCTGCCATCTAAAAAAAAAAAAAAAAATTAATGTTTATTAAGTGATATTCCCTGTTTTATAATTATTTTTTAAACAAAGGATTACGGTAGGTTTTATTCTATTTCATATTTTATTTCAGGAACACTTCAAATAATTTTGGTCGTCATGATTTTTTCGTAGTAAAAATTTCCTAGCCTGGAAAATAACAAAGGCTACGTTATCATACTCTAATTAGGAGTATCCGTTCTGTTTTCATGTCAACAATAAAAACACTTACATGTCTGTAGGCATAAAATTAATACAACCTGTAGTATTTATTATACTTAACCTATATTTTCATACGGCTTAATGAGAAGAAATATCCTAATACTTCTGTATAAATGTTGAAAGCCATGTAAATTTGGTCTTTTATATTGGCTAAGGAGCCTCCGTTACTCAGTTGGTATAGACAAAGCCCTTTGGTCGGAAAGACCTGGGTTCGATTCCCGTCCATGACCGACTAACTCACTACGGAGGTGGAGATTTTTTTCATCCCTCAAAATAGGCAAACCGGCCCCGTGAATACACGGACCAGTTTGCCTGTAGGGCAAGTAAGGCAACGGGAAACCACCTTGTACCATAATCATTCTCTGGTAAAGTATCAAAATACTATCCAACCAACCACAACGTTATTAAGGACTACACACACACATGTTGGCTAAAGCACAAACGTGTTTAATAAAGTAACTGAAATTTATGTTATGCTCAGATTAAGCTGATGTCAATAAACGGAGAAATAAATTAAAATATATGAACATTGTTTATGATTTACTCGTACAGAGAACCAAGAGTAGAAAAAAAGATGAGAATGGCACGATACTGAGGAGCCTCCGTAGCTCAGTCCATTCCGATGATGCCCTTCGGCTGGACAGACTGGAATACGAATCCCGTCTAGGAAGCGAAGAACCTTTATCAGGGCTTTTTCAAATTGAAGGCGAGTTGGTCGGTCTCATACGGTGGGTGATGGTGGCAGGGGTTTTTCTCCCAGAAACACGGGGGTTTCATCCCGCAAAGCAAGCAAACCAGCAAGCAGAAAATATACAATTTACATACAAAGATATAGGGTAGAGGAGAACCCTTCTAAATAGTAAAAAAAGAAGGAATTACTAATTTGATGTAAGCTGATCTAAATTTGAGAGATTTAAAGGGAAAAAAAAATTAACATGAGCAAGGAAAAATAATCTTTTCGAGAGAGAGAGATGCTAGCATTTTCAGCGACTTACCTGAACTCTAAGGATATGTATTACAAGAAGATTTCTTGAGTGCACAATTATTTATGCATCCATCACGATAACTCAGTATTTTCTGAAGGGACTGCTCAACAATCTCTACAATCTAGTGCTTCGGGTAGGTTTTATTTGAATTTCCATGAAAGAATGCAAACATAGTGACAGAAATGTGGCTGCATTCATGGATTAATTTACGTTTCAGATTTTAATTGAAGATTTTGAATAGCGCAGTTTAAAAATTTAATTAGTATGGCGATGATATGAGAGAGTATTAACATAATTCTTGAAGTAAAACGTAACATGATTTATTTTATTTACAGAAAGAAAAAGTATAAATTCCTGGAAACTAGCAATCCTAAACTGCAGGTATAAATACAACAAATCTTTTTTTTTTTTTTAAATCTTTAGTTAACTTTATATTTATCATGGTACAACTAAATGTAATTCATCTGATGAATTAAAATATTCCAATTGATTTTTTGCTAGAGCATTCTGAATGAACCCCCCATTTTTATTTGTATTATTTTTATTTCGCACTGTGTATCTTAATTGTAGTCTTAATTAAAATTAACCGGCGTATTTCAGTTCAATATATCTTAATTCATCGTTCGAATAGCCAACCTGTATATAGTAAAATGGCAAACTACTGAGTTTGCTATATTTTATGGACAGCATTAAAATAAATAAGTTTAGTATCTAAAATGTTCCGCGAACTGGCAATGTTTTTCTATTCTGATTAAAAACCGTTTTCTGCAAAATATTTCTTAAAAGGCGAGTCTGAAATTCGAGCCACGCAAGTGGCAGCGAATATAACATGTCGGTCACGTGCTTCTTGCCGGATGCGAGACGTGTTTCACATAACACTTTCTGATTACTGTAACTTATTCTGTTTAAAGATATTAAAATCTGGCGAATCAACATAAAAAAAAAAAAAAAAAGTGAAAAACCAAGAATAACTGATGAATGTAAGATTAACTTCCATTCTGTTTGGACGGCCAACCAATACGCTGTAGGCTCGAATCCCATCGTGGGCGTGGATGTTTTTTGATAATCTTTAGGTGGGAGATGAATCCATCGCCTGGTAGTACACTACTACTCTTCTTACTGGAGGCCTGAAGTGGTTTAGTCTCTAGAGCAGTGTTTCCAGACTATGTAAAAGTAAAATAAAAATACCAAACTATAAAAATAACCCTTCGAAACAGTGACGTGTGACATAACGGGTTCCGTACATTTAGATCTGATATTCAGTAATTTTTATTTACTAGTATGCAAATAAGCTTAGTTATTTAATGAAACTTGCATTCTTCATTACGACTACTGTTAAGATATTTGCCATATAAAACTTTTTTTTTTTTTTTTTAAGTATTCGAAATTCTTCTTTCTAGTAAAAAATGAGTACTGACACCCTGATTTACAAAAAAGCGCTATTAATAAGTGCTGTCAAATAATAATTGTTTATTTTAATATCTTTAATTTATTACAACTTACTGATTTGTCCGTATTATGCATTTAGTGAATACAATATGTCACTGTTATTATATATTGTTTACATAAACTCGTAATCAATCAAAACTTACAATCTGTATTTTCCATAAGAGTAATAATTATCATTCAGCAACACCTCAGAGCTTAATTTTGGTCGATTAAAGTTTCGAAAAATGAAGGTGACCCCTTCCCTAGTAGCAGAAATGAAACATGTTATGTTTATCCTGTTCCCTGAAATTCGAAGTGTGTTAACTGTATACCAGTATTTCTTTTTCTTTAAAGGTCATTTTTTGTTGTTGAACTGATATTCTAATTCTTATGGGTCCACATAATCCACATGCACTTTTTTTTTTAACTAAGAATATGAATGAGTTAATACTAAATCTGTCAACGGATAAAATCGAAAGCCTAGACTTGTAATAATCACCTAATAATGCGAGATTATTATTTAAAAAAAAAAAAAATCAAGAAAAGATTAACTCCATTTGTAGATTAAACAGGTTATTGCTTTTTCCCCCCTTCAACAGAATCATATCTCCTCTCCCTAAGAACATACGAGTGTAATTTATGAACAACTCATAACAGAAAGGTAACCATTTCATTGTCAATCATACGAGCGCGTACCTTAATTAAGTAAGGTTAGCGTTCGGGGGATGATTTCTTTCTGACAGTACTGCGTAATGACAATTAAAACCATCATGAGCCAAGAGTATTTTGATTGACGATTTTCTTCTGTTTTGCGGAAGCAAGAAACGGAATCTTACTGGAGTTTTTTGCCACCACCGTATGCAACAGACTATTCCTATGGTGGAATAATGAAACAAAGAAAGAATCCTTTCTCTTACTTAATTTCCTCAAAGATATTTTAAACCTTTAGATGAGATATGTTTGTCACGATAAACATGAAATTATTATTCCAATGAAATCTCTTCTTGAATGGATAACTGGGTATTGTCAAGAGGGGGAAAACAGATTATAAAAAATAGAAATAAAAGATTAGTGTGCTTGCATTTTGGAGTGACTGAATTCGATGGTTACTTGTCGACTACCGGATAATGGTATGGAAATCGCATTTAAGAAACGAGTGGTGCATATATTCTTGAGATCCTGATTGAACATTGCAAGGTTCAATGCGGTGCACTTTCGATATTTCAGATCTCCTGGCATTTCCTAGCACTGAGGCCTCCTGGACAAGCTATCATGAGTGGATCGCCAGCTTCCTCTCTGGTTGTTCGTTGCGTGTCAGGGTAGATGGTTTCCACTCATCATATATATATATATACTCTCACACACACTCCTTATCCTTTATCAATGACCTTTTCTCTGACTTCAAATTCTATTAATAGTTTTTCTGATAGCATACTCTTCATTCCTCTTGCTTATTAGAGAAACCCTATAATACTCAAACGATTGGAGCCGCAAGCGTTTCCATAACCAATTACTTAAATACTGATTCCCTCACCATTCTCAAATGAGGTGAAGACAACTTAGTGAATTTCAGTGCTATTAAAACTCAGACCTGTCTTATTATTCCCAAGAAAGATCCGACTTCACTCCCAGTTACTTTTGGTAATACTCCAGTAACCTTTGGAGTGACTGTCACATCCAGATTATCCCAGCACAAACATATTATATTACATAACTAGCCTACTCAACTTTTTTGTTTTTCAAATTTTCCTTCTCTTCTGCTCAACTTCTAACACTTTACAAGTCCCAGATCCGACCAACCTTGGAATGTTATCACATTTAGGGTGCACCCAAAACCTTGCTAAGAATTATTAATAATAATTCTTAGGAAGGTTCATGGGCCATTCCGCTGGTCAAACCCCACACACTATCACACTCAAAACAGAACAAATGAACTTCTCATCATCTTCTTCCTTCATTACATCCATCTCTGTTCTTTGAAACAATCTCCCCAATATTGTTTTTCTCACTGAGTACAATCTCTAACTCTAATAAACATATCAATAGATTACTTATTATCTCTTACCCACAAACGGTACTGTTGTGCTATAGGTATTGTGACCTTTCATGTGTGGCATGATGGAAAAGAAGAAAAAAAAACATGAAACGAAAAGTACCTATCATCAAAGTTTAGGATAAAATTTGCGGTCAGTACGGTGGTCTGTGGATAGAGAATTAAATCAAATTTAATTCCCACTAATGTACACGAGAAGCTGGCTGCATTGTTTTGTTTGCTGACCAATTTAAAGACACGCGACAGTCCGAATTGTCCCGAAATAACAAGCTCTGGTCCGCTGTCAGCAGGAATAACAACTAAGTAACAAATTGCTAGTTCACTGAACTGAAGGTAACGCGATTAGCTTGGGATGGGAGAAAGCAAATGTCTTTAAACGTAAAATGCAGAGTTTACAATTCAACAAACTGCTTTTTCATAAGAACTTATGTTAATTAAAAGAGCCATTAATATAGATTATCACGTAGTATTTTAAAGACTGAGTTCTTTGAAGAATAAACTTGCTTTCTTGTATAGAACAAAATTATAAGCATGCACTTTATAATTCTATTTCGAGACATTAATAAAGCAAAGATATTTTTGGAAATCAGCCAAGCCTCTGTCTGGTGGAACACATAATTTATCCCACAAATGAAGGAAAAATATTACTTGCACTTGTTTTCGTCGGCAATTACGAAATCGTACATGTGTAAGGAAATTCAAAATTTAAGTGGGAAATCTGAGAAAGTTGGTGTACAGTCTTTTTTATATCTTCGTAGGAAAAATGCGGATTGTGCTTAATTGATCGATTGCTCAATGCCCGTGAAAAGTGAAGGATTGAAATCGCTCCCCTAACACACACACACACAACTAAGCAATACAAAACCTTGTTCAAATAATTTATTTTTTGACGCATGAGCAGAATTAATGCGTGTTGATGAAAAATATTTCCGCGAGATCAAAACAGTTATGCGCTCTATGGGATAATGATCATTAGTCAACAACTTACCATTCCATTACTGCAGAAAGTATGAAAAACACATCGCATTTTGGCAGAAGCTATTTCCCTCACACGTGATCTGAATAGTCTGCAATGGCTAAACAATATAAAGGGATCATTAGGCAGCAATAGCGTTGGATGCTACCTGACATTGTATTTAAGTATGTCTGATAATTTTTGTTGTTTCTCTTTCGCGTGCGTGATCCGAATACCCTACCACACGTTAATACTAGTTCTAGTGTTCTAGATAAAATATTAGTTTAAAAGCAACAGAGTCGGGAATTCTGTCTATGCTCTTAAACGGAATTGAAATGTCTGCATGATCCAATACAGCAAACACTATATTCTCCAAAGGATTCGGGCAATCATCTGACATGGGAAAACAACTGAGACAAAATATGAAATTTGTTCATTTCATTTGAATAATTTTGGAACATTTTTTGAGTGGTTATAAGGACAATAGTTTAAAAAATGTGAATTTGGAGTTAAACTGTGGTGAACGGTTTATCTGTGGAAAATGTAGGCCGCAAGAAACATTCAGTTAGTGATAGAGTGGAGTGAACCAACAATTCGGAAATTGTTGGTTCACTACATATTGTTGGTATGCATCAAATTACAAAGGAAATAACTTAGATACCGAAAAGACGACACTTAAGATATATTTATGCCAACAAACGTTGGATCGAGGTTTATCTTGAAAACGAAATCGCAGCACACTGGATTTGTTATTTTTAATAAGAAAGGACTGAGTTTTGCTATCAAAACTTCCTGTATATATTGGTAAGAGACACGGAATCGTAGCAGGGATGCATAACTGAGTGAGAAAATAATTTATCTTTATCATCGAATGAAAACCTAACCATAACGTCTCAAATATACTTACCCTAACTTGTGTTGGTATTTTTGTTAAAACATGCTATACCTTTACCTGCAACAAAATTTTCTGAGTTTGTTTCATTGTTAAAATATTATAGCCAGTTGAAATCAGGGTAAACATTTGTGGACACCCTGTACTTCAACATAAAATTATGCAATAGGTCATTTGCGTGTTTTTTTAAGTGTTACAGAATGTTACTGCCAAATGTTATTTCTTCTTAATTCTCATGTCCAAGTTAACCTTCCTGAAAATTCAACCTGATACTTCCTAATGATCGCCTTACCCCCTTTAATTCCCATACCAAGGTCTTTACGATCATTATCATGTAGGGATTCAAGATAATTAATATGATTGAACACTAATTCCCAGAATGTTGTTATTAAATAAACTGCAAGACACCCTGTAAGCTATGCGGCGTCAGGTTACTTTATCTTATTGTGATAAGCAAATAACGTATTTATTCTAGATTTGTGTGTTCCATTTCCATATTTTTCCTGATTTTACAACAGGAAAAATCAATGGAAATGGAATTATTCTCCTTTCCTTAAAGCATGACGTATACTTTGTGACAAATTTCAATTAGATCGAAACGAGGCGTCATTTTGGTATTAGTTCTGCGTTTCTATATGAAATCTTTCTTTTTTCCCTTTAAAGAAATGATATATACAATGGATTAACAACTATCAGTTGTTTTTTTTCCTATATTTGAAATAATTAAAATAATTTCAAATCGTCAATAGGATATTGAAAGATTCATCATCTTTTTATAACCAAATAAAACAAAACTTGATGGAGAATATGACTTTCGATCTGAGTTGCCCTGGCTTGCACTACTTGAAAGCCAAACTCTGTCCAGAGGTAGGCCCATATATTCGCATTTTTATTAGTGCACTAATTAGGTTTCACTGTCCTGATAGCTGATTCGAACTGTTGGTTCTCATCAGAGACCAGACAGAAAACTAATATGGCAAAAATCCTCTATTCAATATCAAGGAAATCTCATGTCAACAATTTCAGTTGATATAATACAAAACATGCCGATTAATATAATAGTTGTTTCAATCAGCAAATATATCAGTAATTGTTAATCTAATGTTTTAATAATAAAAAGTTAAATTCTTTCAACATTAAAAAAAAGTCGCCCCCCTGACAAAATCCTTTTTATGCCAATGATACGTGCCGTTTCCCTAAATATGAAGAATGGCACTGAATGTTTCCATGGAACGAAAAGATTTCTTTAACCAAGAACGGAACAGGAGAACCATCCAAATCTGTGTGACAGTATGCTCACCACTACTTCCAAATGTTCTATGTTCCGGTACAATTTACACCGTAAATATGGACAACTAGTGGGTTTTAACTAGTGAGCATGCTAGTTTAAATTATTTTGAATTTTTAAAAAAATCGGGGTATATATTTTAGCCAATTTTTCAGTGAGATGTACATCCTTAAAGAAGAGCTTCCACCGCTCTTGAATCCCAAACTGAGTCTGTGATTGTTATTTTTCTGCAAAAAGGAGAAAAGAGGTGGGGGAGAATAGGAACAAAAGACAAGACTTGAATGCCTCGTACTTTAATGAAACATGAACGTACAGTCTCCTAATTATCTCACGTATCAAAAAGTACTACCCGAAAATTAAACACAGTACACCATTTTTAAAAGGTTTTCTGCATTATAAAGTGCGGATAATTTCAGATATAAGGTTTTTGAGAGGCCTGTAATAAATCTAATCCTACAATATATACAGGGTGTTCGGGATAAATTTGACATATTTATAATTAATTATATTTTTCCGTAAGTTACATGTATTAACACACACTCTCTTCATTTAAAAGTTTGGACCCTTCTTCATTCATATACAAGATGTCAGAAAGGATGGATAGCTGGAACCCACCTGAATCATGGAAGAGAATAACTTGTATCATGATGATTCGTGCCCGCCATCAAAATAAGGATATTACGACTGCTGCTCAATGCTCCCTGAATACAGTAAAAACAATCAGGCATGAACTAGAGACTTGCAATGGTGACTACGAGGATGTAGCAAGAAGAAAGATCCCTAGCAGACGATCTGATTGCGTTCGTACAGCAGAATTCCTCGCAAATCTGCAGGAACAGGTGTTGAAGAACCCTGGCATTGGAATTCGGGCTTTGTTCGTGGAGTTGCTAACTGTAGTCAAGCCCTGGATAACAAGGGTAGCCAATGGTAGGCCGTATGTATGGCAGCAGGATTCGGCCCCTTGCCACACCTCTGGGAAAAGTCAAAAATGGTTGTCTGAAAATTTCTACGACTTCACCAGTCCAAATGTTTGGCCTCCAAACTCCCCAGACCTTAACCCCATGGATTATTTTGTATGGGGCGCAGTTGAAAAAGACACCAATCGCACTTCCAGTAATACAAAAGCCCAGTTAATGGATAAAATTAAAACAGTTTTTGCGGCCTTTCCCAGGGAGACTGTAGCATCAGCTTGTTCGAGGTTCCGAAGCAGAATTGAAGCTGTGATCGATGCTAATGGTGGTTATTTTGAGTAAATCTTGTTGATAGTATTGTAATTAACTCTGCCTGTAATGTTTTTTTGTCAATTCATTAAATTTAATAGATACAAAGAAGATTTTCTTTTTCCTTACGAAACTGTCAAATTTATCCCGAACACCCTGTATATATATATATATATACAGGGTGTTCGGGCTGTATATATATATATATATACAGGGTGTTCGGGATAAATTTGACAGTTTCGTAAGGAAAAAGAAAATCTTCTTTGTATCTATTAAATTTAATGAATTGACAAAAAAACATTACAGGCAGAGTTAATTACAATACTATCAACAAGATTTACTCAAAATAACCACCATTAGCATCGATCACAGCTTCAATTCTGCTTCGGAACCTCGAACAAGCTGATGCTACAGTCTCCCTGGGAAAGGCCGCAAAAACTGTTTTAATTTTATCCATTAACTGGGCTTTTGTATTACTGGAAGTGCGATTGGTGTCTTTTTCAACTGCGCCCCATACAAAATAATCCATGGGGTTAAGGTCTGGGGAGTTTGGAGGCCAAACATTTGGACTGGTGAAGTCGTAGAAATTTTCAGACAACCATTTTTGACTTTTCCCAGAGGTGTGGCAAGGGGCCGAATCCTGCTGCCATACATACGGCCTACCATTGGCTACCCTTGTTATCCAGGGCTTGACTACAGTTAGCAACTCCACGAACAAAGCCCGAATTCCAATGCCAGGGTTCTTCAACACCTGTTCCTGCAGATTTGCGAGGAATTCTGCTGTACGAACGCAATCAGATCGTCTGCTAGGGATCTTTCTTCTTGCTACATCCTCGTAGTCACCATTGCAAGTCTCTAGTTCATGCCTGATTGTTTTTACTGTATTCAGGGAGCATTGAGCAGCAGTCGTAATATCCTTATTTTGATGGCGGGCACGAATCATCATGATACAAGTTATTCTCTTCCATGATTCAGGTGGGTTCCAGCTATCCATCCTTTCTGACATCTTGTATATGAATGAAGAAGGGTCCAAACTTTTAAATGAAGAGAAGTGTGTGTTAATACATGTAACTTACGGAAAAATATAATTAATTATAAATATGTCAAATTTATCCCGAACACCCTGTGTGTGTGTGTATATATATATATATATATATATATATATATATATATATATATATAGAGAGAGAGAGAGAGAGAGAGAGAGAGAGAGAGAGAGAGAAAAAAATTTTTTTTTTACCTTGGATCTCTCATCCTGAGATTTTTATTTAATAAGGTCAAAGCACCTTATGGTAACTTGTTTTGGTAAAATACTTATAAGCTCTGTATTACTTAACCTTGGTATTTCTAAGCCTGGCTCCCACTGATGAGACCTCAATAAAGGTCGAAACCGGTCTGGGTAGTGGCCCCTTGCCTTTAATGCATAGCATCATACATCTCCTCAAGGAGATAGGCTTTGCATTAAGGGTAAATATTAAGAATAGTGATCAGAGCTTATTCCATTTTTACCACGAGTTACCTAGACTTGTATACTACTTTACGGGTCACCTAGACTTGTAATACATGCAGGCGCAAACTTGACTTATTTGTCTGTTTACTTACTTGGGAAATGGAGTAAAATCAGGTTTAAAATAGCTTGGCATCTTTAACACACACACACCCATATATATATATATATATATAAAAGAAATAAGAAGAAAAAAAAAAAGTTACCTGTAAGAAATGGTGAAGGCACTGAGAGCCGTGTGTTTTCAACAGGTTCTGCAAGTTTTCCATTCCATAGCGACGTAAATCAAGCCCATTGTTGGCCATCTTTTGAGGATCTACCACGGGACATGGGACACATCAGTTAGCCGTGATACACAACTCTCACTTGTAAACCCACGATAAAAAGAAATCACGCACCCACACCATCTGTTGCCGTCAAACTGTAATCCAAACATTTACCTTCCAATCAGATATCACGAAATGTATGGACTAGGCTACATCACGTACAATCCATACCTCTATCTGCTAATCCTTCAGGGATAGCCGCTCGGTCACCGTTCTCCAGAGAGATAAGAATGCAATATTTCACCTGATCTGCCGTCTCCTAAAACCACACATGCGAAGCATACATCCTCGTATAAGATATGTACATCTGTCATTCAGCCACAGTATCGTCAAATACAAGGTACTAATGAAACAGAGTTTACGTGTGCCATGGATCAGCATTTGCAATATCTCATACTAAAATGAGAAAATGTACTTATACAATGAGTCTTCACTTATATTCTTGTTTCAAAATAAAGTTATCCAGATTATCAATCTTTTTCACGTTTTTCGAAAAGATGGAATAAAAATTTGTTCTAGTAAAATCTAAGATTTACACATTTTAAGATGATCTATTACAGTAGTTATCTGTTATTTTGCAAACACGTTTTCTTTTCTCTGCAAAGAATGTAGTCAACTTTTACGTATTGCACATTCAGGCAAATGAAAAAGCATCGTAAGAGAAGACCCGGTAACCGAGCACGACGTTAACGTCAAAAGAAACATACACTTTGCATCTTGAGCATCAAAACAAGTGGCAGATATTAACAGTCTAAAGAATTGCTCCTAATCAAACATACCTCGCTTTTAATCACGTTCAGTTATTTTTCGCGGTAGGAAATTCGGCACTTTCTTCGGAAGCGTAAGCATTTTCTCACGATGTTGGCGACCCTTCTCACAATCATGATTCGATCCACAACTGTACCCTTCACTCGTATCAGGTTTTCCAACGTTGCTCGCATCCCCCAAGCTCAGCGGTTTCCAATGGAAGAGTGCACGGAGAGGCGCTCGATGCGCCACGGTGTGGAACGCTGCCGTGTGCATGTGAAGGAGGGGCACCAAAAACACGTGCACGAAGAGGGCGGAGATACGAGACCACACCATTCTACTACTATTGAACATTTAGGAAACAGACTGGCAATGAAACGTTTTTCCTACATCGCAGCAGAAGTACGTGGATAGGAAATTTATAACAACATATTTAGGCAATAAATAAATCAGTAGTAAAACACGATATTTACTGTTCCAGTTGGTCAAGAGTAATATATTGAGCACAAGGAAGAATTCACTTAACGCAGATCAACTCAGATACCAGCATGATGTGAATTAAATACAACAATGCCTATCTAGGATTTATTATGATTTTAACATAATGAATGGTCAAACAGCATTACTGTTTAACTGTTCCAATATACTTTCGCACTGGATGAAACTTCGTTACCGAGATTCAACACTGACCGTAAAACTTTTACAAGGGAGAAAATATAATGCTGAGTGAAATTCTCTATGAATTTCAAGTAGTACGTGTTTAATGTAAAAATGTGGAACTACCGGAATCCTTTTAATAAGAAAATATGACCTGTAGGGATAAATGTCCTTTAATTAAGCTCAGTCGAATTTAAATTTGAATTTTTTAAGGAAACCAGGTGAGCTGAAAATGGAAACATTCTAACACATTTTTTGCTCCGTTTTATCGTACCTGAATACCAAAATATAATATAAGATCATGAAAGCAAACATGTAAGTATTTTTACAATAAACTTGTATAATAAAATAAACAGAAAAGCATTGAACAAGGATTTCGGAGAAGTCGTAAAAAAAAAAAAAAGCTTTTTGTACCAGACTTCCAATCCATCCCCCCCGCCTCATCATCCGCAGAAATTGGATAAATAACAGTTTGTTGCGAAAGATATCTACATCTTATAGCTTCATCGGTAATTCCTGGTTATTAAACGCATAACGTATGGCTCATATCATGGTTCTCCTTGCCCAATATGACGTCACTTTTATAATAGTGTCACTGGTTCGATATACAAGCAATTTCACTTTCATTTGTCGCACATTAGTGTACCTTTATAGGAGTCAAATTATATAAGTGAAGGCAGTACTACGATGTCCCTTGCAAGGGGACAAGGTTCGTCTTTGTCTTATCATCACAAAGATGTCTTAAGCGTCAGTATTTTACAGCAATGTTTCTGAAAATAGCCTTTGATTTTGTTTGGTTGAAATTGTGATCGAAGCGATTATAGCATATCATGGGTAGCTAGCCAGTTAGTTCCCATACTTAATTGCAACAAAACACGTGTTATATTCTGAAGATATATATATATATACTAGGGGGATTCCCCCCCCTGACGCCTACGGCGCCCAAACCCCCGAGTGCCTGACTGGTAGGCTGGTTCTTCTTGAATTCTGATGACCCGAAAGGGGGTTTCTCCCCCCCCCCGAGTTCCGAGCTGGTAAGCAGGTTATGCTAATTTCAGTAATCAATACTGACACGTACTGTTATTTTCATTGTTTGATTTGTAGGATGTAGGTTTTTCATTGTTTAAAAGCCTACATACATTTCAAAGCTGACGTCACATCCGTTTCCAATTTCAGCTTATCATTTTATAGTATAGAGTAGATATAAGACTGCAGGAACAGTCGTCGACTTCCATCCCTATGAAAGATATGATTTCTCTTATTAGAACTTATATCTCCAGTCGTCTGTGGCATAAACGGGTATTGCCTCCTCAGCATCCAAGAAAGGCCGATTTCTAACTCTCTACGGGAGTTACTTTATTTCACGAACAGCTACTCATTCTAAACAAATTATAAATTCGTCCAACCACATTACTATTCTCCAATTGCTATTCTCTCTTACTAAGGCTCCACAAAACGTCTTGATTCTGTGCAGAAAAGTCAGAAGGTTGATTAATAACCAGTTTCTCTTTCGATTCAGTACACTCTTTTTCCCATTGAGGTTCAACTTCTGCAGAATGCCTTTTCTATAGATATTTCTATAAACACTATACATCAGAAAATGAAACAATAATTCCTTCATTTTCTTTCAAATCTGCTAAGATAACTGCAGTGATCACCACCACCCTTCATAGTTCTCCAAATACATAAACAAGTTATCTTTCTCTTCGTTTATTCCTTCTCTCTTTTGCAATAATCTGTCGCATGTTTTCCTAAAGAGTTAAATTTAATGTTGACAAATTTTTCTTCTCAACCCTCCACTTATCAACAGTCTTAATTTCTTGAATTTCATCCGTAACAGGTTCAACATCACTGCAAGGAAGGAAAATAATAAGATAGTACGGTATTCAAAAGTCAAATAAATCAGACTAAACGAACGGTATGAAGGAATAAAACATATTTCCACATAAAGGCAACCACTATTATAAAGAAAATTTATAACCTCAGGCAAACGAATTGTCAAGTGGATTTTAAATAAAGAGAATTAGTTTCGACCAGATTTACTCTGCATCGCAGTACAGAAAATATTACCAAGATTATCCAGAAGTGATGAAATAACAAAGGGGTTGGGATTGGGGGGGGGGGAGCGATGACATGATCGGATCTTCAGTAACAGAAGAGACACCTTCCTATTTCAGATACTGTTTGTTTGCTACACTTCCGCTCCACCAGTTTCACGTTGAGAGGGACAATTTATCGAAGCCTGATGAACGGTAAGGAAGCTCATTTACCCGCCCCCAGTACTAATCTCTAATGGTGGGAATCAACTGTTCCCCTGATACTTGGATATCGATTGAAGAGCTGGCACTTCCAACTCTCAAGGCGAAATTCCTCTCAGAAATGTAATTATGCGTCTGGCGTTTCATGGATTTGATCCCTCAGCTACTCATAATTCAAAGCATTAAACAGTGTAATTTAGAATTAGTTGTGTTTCATGAATAGTTACAGTGCGAGAAATAGTTTATCAATCTAAGAACCGAGTAATAAATTATATGATCAATCACTATTGATGAAATAATTTATTACACAACATACGTACTATGTGTTACTCGAACATTTTTCATATCTTAAATCAATCTGCTCGAGATTGATTACACTGGCTCTCTAGAAAACTATCGCAGTAACATTAACACTCAACATTAAAAAAACATGCATCAATTCTATTTCCGTTGAAATAACTTAATTCAAGCTGCAAAACTTTTGGAATTCTGAAAAAGGATGCAATTTCCTTAAATAAATACTAGCTAAAAGTTCATATATCGTGCATATTTTAATAGACAGATAATATTAGCTACTGGGCTATCTATTTCACAGTAGTTACAGTAATACCATTTTGCTTTCTAACGAATGCGTCTGTTAGTATTTCTAGATGGGTATAAGGAAAAACGCAAGAGCTGGAAGTAACGAAAGTATAATGGTTATGACTTTTTTCTTTTTTTTAGCTTGCTAATCATCCAATGGAAATTCCGTGTGAATATATAAGAGCATTCGAGGTTAGGTAGTAACATTATTAATTGGGCAAAATGAAAGATTTGGTAACAACGCTGCATATAGTATCTGAGGGTAATAAAATATTCAGCATGCATAATGGACCAAGTTATTGTAATTTCATTCACACGTACCAACTTTCTGTCAATTCCAAATTTAAGTACTTGACAAACAATAAGCTAGGATTAGAGAAATCTGAGATCTTGAAGACGATTGCGTGACACTATTAGTTTTTCAGTTCTGCGAGATGAAAACCAGTTTCCGGGGAAAAACACTCATTGCTAATTACGTCTACAACAGCTTTAAAAAAAAAAAAAAACTACTCATGTCCTCAGGAAGATTTGTATAAATAACTCGGTTTTTCGAACCAACGGGAAAATAACACTTTAATATATATCGTAAAAAGAAATTTATTTTTATTAAAAAATATAAAGAATTAAAAGCAGAAAATATTCATAATCCCGTATGATACGCAATACTGGGAAGAAATCAATAATGTGGCAAAGCATTAGATCATAGTTTTCATCACAATATGAAAATAACTACCTGCAATATATATATATATATATATATATATATATATATATATATATATATATATATATATATATATACACGTTTTGCTAAGTTCCCGTCAAAAATAAATAAAATAATAAAATTGTCGTTTTCCGAGGAAACTAGCGAAAATGAAAAATCTCTTCTGTTCAATTATTTTCACTTTCTAGAAAGTAAATCGTATCTGGACGAGAAAAAAAAGTGTATATTGCTCATCTACTAACGTAAAGTGGGGATGAGAATTAAAAGAAAAAAGACGATGCTGATGATTAGTTTTCTGCAATTCGTTAATCTGTTGCTGCTCTGTGCACTTAGTGTCAAGGCTAAGTTTACAACTTTTGACGTTACTATTTTTTTAATCTCCTAGTCATGTCGAAGCCATGACTCCGTTGAAGAATCTTTATAAAGAAAAATTCGTTTTGATTCAACCTCACTGATAGTATTTCTAGTTCACTTCCTAGCTAAACTATTTCATTATTTGCGCAAAGGATTGTTATAATTTACTGCGAGAAATTTTACAACCTATACGTAATACGTATAGGTTGGTCAATCCGTCATGTACGGGATTATCATAAACAAAAAGGTTAAAAAAATAATAGCACGTATGTACTAACAAGCTTATCCCACACAAACCGTTTCAGCAGTTTCGAGATTTAATCTAAACATCCTCGAAACTACTGGATTAAATTAAATTTCATCCTGAAGTTATTCCACATTATAAAAACTGTGGTGAAAATGTTTTTCCTCCCAGTAAAGCAATGTATAATTATGTTTACTAGATTCCAGGGAAGAGACGTAGCGTACAACATAAAGATAGAAAATAATACTGAGAAACTTCAGCATTTTATTTTAACTGGATGAGTAGGAGTGTGACTTAATATATACTGCATACAGTATGATTAAAATAAAAATAAACAAACAGACTAATCTATGACGTACCTGGATTTAAAAAAGGTTCTGCTCCTTAATGCAACTTGAAGTTTTTAAATCGCAAAATTTCTCACAATAAATTATAACGATCCTGTGTGCAAATAATGAAATAGTTTAGCTAGGAAGTGAACTAGAAATACTATCGGTGAGATTGAATCAAAACGAATTTTTCTTTAAAACGATTCTTCAATAGAGTCATGGCTTCAACATGACTAGGAGATTAAAAAAATAGTAACGTCAAAAGTTGTAAACTTAGCCTTGACACTAAGTACACAGAACAGCAACAGATTAACGAATTGCAGGAAACTCGAATCATCAGCATCGTCTTTTTTCTTTTAATTCTCACCCCGACTTTACAAGTGCAAAGCATTAAAAAAGTTCCTCTCCGCTATTTCGATCATAACAAATACCAAAAGGAGGCTCATAAAACAGGATGGTAATACCGTGAAAGGAAAACTTACTTCCCTTCACTGAGAAGCCAAACCCTATTCGCCGTTGAGCTATGCAGAAGTACTTAAAGAGGCTCTGGAGGTGATGGTAAGTGTGATACTGATGTACTGTCTTAATGAATGGCAACGGTTCTACAATCTTCGTGCACTTGCAGAAGCAACGAATCCTGTTGAAATTCATCAGCTTTCATAGAGGAAGCAGTTACCTAGAGTTACCCTGGGTAGTAAAGAAAAGCAATGAAGAGGTGCAATACATGGTTCACAATGGAAACTGTCGCAGATAAATGACCCGAAAATAGCAATGCGCTGCCATTACTGGAATGAATACTCTCGTTACCATCAAAGTTGTAACGGTCTAGCATGCAGAATAGAATATTTCATTACGTCATGAGAAAATCGGATAACGTATAATTATAACTTATTTTAGCAGGGGAAAAATACGGAGTTTGAACAGAGACGGAAGTATTTTTTCCCCAGAGAGATTTTTTTCCATCTCTGTATGAAAACGAATGCAAGAAAATGCTAAAATAATGCAGCTGATTAAAAAAAAAAAAAAATCCTATATATCAGGATATAAAGCCACTCTCCTTTACATTTTCAGGCGATTGTGTGTTATTGCACACTTCATTTGAAATGCGCACATACGAATTATTAATTGCAGTATCATTTTTTTCCAAAGCTTTATACAGGTTCAATTAACTTTCCTAAATTCGCGATTAACTATATACCTGCTTCACTAAATCCATGATTCAGCATCTTTCATGACTAATACCTCACAAAGTGGTCTTCTTACAATTCTCCATTGGGGTGAGGAAAATTTTAACTTCAAATGCTCTTTATTTCTCGCAAGAAAGGTCTCCCTTCACTTTCCCTTGCTAGTGATATATTCAGATCTTCAGGAACGATCAGATTTCTCTTCTTGGATTGACTTACACGGCATGCCTTTCCAGGCAAAAAATACATCACATTCATGGTCGCCTTTTAATATCTCCATGTTTATTTTTTTTCCCCTCGCTGAAGCTACTTCTACCTCACCTGTACAGCTGCTAACAAAAATATAAATAAACGAAACATTAGAATATTATTCCCACATTTGGGATGGTGCACCAAAAACCTCTCAAAAACTATTTAATGCTATCCATAAAATGGAAATCCAATTAAACGGATGATTTTTCTTTCGCAGGCTTATTCTTCTAGTCACTTTCTCATAGTCGCTCTGTTTCTACATTTTTTTAATAGGTATTTTATGGCCTATGTTTTGTCAACTTGCTACCATCATTGCTTTATGCCCGTATAAATAAGTGCTGCTGAAAATGAACATCAATTCCCAGTCCGGTTTAAACCTACCAAACTGACCTTCGTCCTCTTTCGTTCGCAACAATTACAATCTCCAGGTGTTCATTCCATCAAAAGGCTTTTCTTTTCTAGTTAACCGCTTGCAAACCCGGTGAGCAGTGATGTGGTATGGGTTTTGTAGCATCCAATGTTAACGCAGCAGATAGTACCAACAAGCTCTGATGTCATATTCTTGATATTTGTACTGAATGTCCTTAAACACGACCACACGTAGCTAAAGAACTATCGCTGTGAATTAGATGTTCTGTGAAGTTTTAAAATGTCATGTTTGCTACAACTCCCTCCACTAACTGCATCGTCACCACGATTTTCAGTCGTACGAGGGATATCTCTGGTACGCTAGTACGTCGAGATTCTCTCCCCGCACTTATCCATCCACCAGTTCGCTACACAATTTAATTTTATATAGTGCAAATGAAAATGAATAATGTTCCAGAGAAATCTTAAGTAAGGAGATAGAGGTTAACCTGAGTTATGGTCTAACGTTTGGATGGTGCACCTTTCTTACAACTAAAAACATATATAGAAGTAATGCTTAAATATATGTATATTAGACAAAAAGCTAATTCAGTGAATAAAATAAATAATCGCATTATATATATATATATATATATATATACACATACACATATACACACACATATATATATATATATATAAAGAGAGAGAGAGAGAAATTAAGCTAAGTTGGAATGTTTGCCATATTTCGACTTTATGAAAGGCAGTATATCAATAAAATATTAATCATGCGTTTAGAAAGATCATTAGCTTATTGATATCAAAATTATTTCATAAAACATTGAAATATCTTTGAAACGCTCTTAAAGTTTTTACTATTATATGGATGTAAATGATCTGAAACTGCAATGAACCGGTACTGTTTCTTTAAGCATGCATTTATTAAGTTCTCACACGCCTCATCCTTTACATCAATTCTAATGGGATCCTCGCCATACGCTTTTCTGAAACGCATTCACGAAATGCGCACGCACGCACACACACACACACACACATATATATATATATATATATATATATATATATAACACAAGCTCAATTCATTCAGACACATTTTTTTCTTTCAGCTTGTCCAGAAAGAAATAATATTGCCTGGTTGGTTTGATTAGAATGATCATCGCAGGCAACTAACAAAGTTAGTTGCCTGCGAGTACAAAAAAGTTCTCGGTATGTTGCAACAGTTAACCATGTGTTGCTATCTGTTTTGAAGAAGGGAAAACGCATGAGTTTCTAACAAAATAATCTTGGAATTCTGACCTGAGGCACCAATTAATTGAATCTCGTTTGAGGGAGGGAGGGGAATTATACTTTTTTTGTGTTTCTGATGTGAGTGGATAAATACAGATACAGTAGGGAAAATATCACAATCGGGGTTTGGTGTTTGAAATAGCGAAACTCAAATGAATACTGAATTTGCATTTACTCATCAAAGATACTATTCCTTCTGGAATAAACAAGCTTTTAATTCGGGAGATTTCGAACGACTGACTACATCTAGCATTATTTTTAAATAAACACATGAAATAAAATGGTAACTTAATTGAACAAAACAGACCTTATCATGGCAAAGTATTTTTTTTTTTTAATGTCATTAAGAAATGAATCACCAAATAGAGAGGGCAAAGGCTAAAGCATTCAACACAAAAGCGTCAGAAATTATATTTCAGAATTTTATGTTTTTTTTTTTTAATTATGAGAAATATCATCTATTTAAACAAATAGCTGCTTTGCATCCATTGTCTACTTGTATTTGAGTTTCATTCAATGCAATTCATTCAAGCTGATGAACAGCAAAACAAACAAGCTAACACATTCAGTGCAAAAGACAACATATATTCACCGAAAGTCAAAAAGTAAAACACAACCGAATTAAAGAAGAGGTGCTTCGCTACACTAACATTGTCCACAAAGCTTTCTAGCATTCTTTGCAGGATAACAATGATAAAATCGAATTGATCGACAGTGCTTAAATCTTAGCTGTAAGCAATAACTTTTGTATGTATTTTCCAATAATCGAAAGCTATAGGCTTTCGATTATTGGAGAATATAGCCAATTGCATGTGACTTTCTTATACCTTTAAGTTTTATTAATATATTTGAGTAAATATCAAACTGTCAAAATTAGCAAGCGGCTCAGCAGCAATAATCAAAGGTCAGAGACAAGACCGTCAAAAATGGTTTCCATGTCTAACAACGCTTTCAGGTACAGCTTTAAAACTTTCAAATACAATTGTGATCAAATGATAAACTGTTAGTCACAAGCTGCTGGTGTGTGCTGATGGCCAAATGGGTTGGGTTAATCCTCATGTAAATAACAGCATACATTGACATACTAACAGTCCAGTTTATTAGCTACATCAATCATGGAATACGCTGTTTCATCAGAGACGGTGCCATATGTTCGTTCCAGTTCTATTATGCAGGGAGGCGGTTATGCTGATGCACTACCAAGAAACTGATGCTCTGCTAGGCGTTCACGACAGACTAGAGAGAGAAAAAACTCGGAATGTTTCAATATTAGAACATTTCCGGCCAACAACAGTCAAAGAGCAGGCAAATTTATTCATGTGAAAGACAAGCGTTACAAAAATCTGTCTTCAAGAAAAACAAATTTGGTCAAATCACGTAAAAGAGCAGCTATCGCCCGCAAAGTAGTATCAAAATACGTAAAGCATCCAACTTGATCGTGATATAATAAAAGATCACCTAAAACAGTCCCACCACTGTCAGATATAGTGAGCAGGCGATGTAATGAAACCTAACAATGCATACCAGAATGGAAAAAGGATCGATACTAGATTCTTAATAAGTCGAATCTAGTTCTTTTAATTTTGTGCTAGCAATGGGACTATGATATGGCGGTGGAATGAATCAATGGACCTATAGTGCCAAGCATTCCTGCAAGCTGCTGGAGATATAAGAAGGGTGCTTTTTTTTTTTTATGGCACATGATGAGTCTTCTCATACAGATGGGGTGACGTCTAAATGTCACAGCATACCTGAATGTTGTTGCCAACCAGGTGCATCCCTTTTACTTTCACGGTAAATCCATCTTTTTTTTTTTTTATGTCAAAAGGCACAGATCGTTCAGGAACGGTTTCAGGCGCATGCGGGTGATTTTAAAACATCACTAGTCTGACCATTCATCGAATCAAAATCCAGATGAGGCGGAGGAGTTATTCACAGCAAGATGTTGGATACGATCGTAACATATCATGAGAGGTGCGAGTATTTGAGAGATAAAGAAAGTTTCTTCTTTTTTATGTAAGGAAACCTAATAAACTGACTGTAATTAACGCTTCAAAATACTCAATCAAGAGACTTTAAGTTCAACTCCCACTTCGAAGAGAATGTTCGTAAATGTCTTTAGATGGAAGACGATTTTTATGGTTCAGTGAGAGTCTGAAGTGTTTTATTTGATCTTTAATACAAGGGAACCAGATTATAAAACCCTTTGCACAAGTTGCTAATGTGAGTTGGAACTTTTCCTGAATAGGATTGATATAATAAAAAATAAAATAAATAAATAAAATGTAAATACATAAAATAAAAAACTCTATCGAAAGAGAAAAAAAAAATGAAATCCATTTCGTGAGAACTGTATCAAAGAAAATGGAAGTAGAATTATTTGATGAAAATCAAGACATCCGAAGATTTAAATTTAAATTTGCTGACAACAAATAAAAGCAAGCTAAGCATTGTAGGAAAGTATCATGAAAGCAGCACTTCTGATTATTCCCATTTTAAATTAACATCAAAGCAATTCAGGTCGTGATGAAACTGCGACCAATTTCTGTTTCTGAAATTAAAAACTTGGGAACTCCGGCTTTTAACTAAGCTATCAACTGGACTTCAGTTAAAAAAAAACACTGAAAGTGTTCCAGGAAGTGAGGAACATTTTCAGGAATCCCAGTCTCTGATAACAGCAACGAGCGTACAATGCTATATCACTTTCTACTCTCAGTCACTGAATGTAGAGTAGAAACTGATACACCGATACACGTATAACTATGCTCGTACCACTGTATCAATCAACGTGTGATAAATGTAAGGAGAAAGATAAACAGACTGCCATCTGTTAGTTTTTATATTCGCCACAGAAACAGGAAACATTATTGTCTGTTACAGTCACGTTTCATATTTGCAAATTAGCAATTAAAATGTCATAGTTAAACGTCAACAAGACCGATTTAAGAGTAACAACCAATCTTATCAACCGTCAATGCCATCAACTCTCCGATTTCGTGTTTATCGAAGTTTGTATTCGCCAAAGCCATCCATAATGCAGCTCATGGATATAAATTTGATATATCGCTTAGTAGTGGAGAAATATGAGTAAAAGTTCATTTAATCTCAACGAAAAATGGGCCGTTTAGGCTAGCTTACCGTTTTATCTTCTTCAGAGCAGAATTTGACTCGAATGTAACATTTTTATAGCTAACATACTATCAGTTTTTGTTCCCTATTAAGGATCCGATAACGCTAGTAAACATTAGCTGAAATTAAAACGATTCATATACTATTACTAAGACAGCATATCATAAAGCATATTAACTGCCCCCCCCCCCCCCACACACACACTCTCTCTCTCTTTGGAAAACAAACAAATTGGCAGCATTCGTACAAGTGAGTGAAAAGCACGCGTTGCTTGTTTTCATCAAAAACCCTTTAACTAAGCATTAAATTCACAAAGAACTTCTTAAGTGTCAGCCACCGTTTTTTTTTTTTTTTTTTTTTTTTTAAATACAATATTGTAGCGCGCCATAAACATGAAAATCTGGCTAACATCCAAGAACTTGAAGATGTGAGTGGATCGAGCAATCGATCAGCAATTCGGTTATTTTATTATCAAAGAAGATTAACACGACAAACATCGCAATAAAGAAAATCCCCCAGCAGTGCATTATATTTGCCTTTAAATGTATGCATTTGGTAGCAAGATGGTCAAATTACAGATTGGGAAAAAAATAATAATTTATGGACACAGATAGGAAGAGAGAGACTACTTCTTCCATTTGAGAAATATATATTATACTGAAGATTATTTTTACGTGATATATGCATACAGACCTTACATTTGTGAGAGTTGAAAAAAAAAAAAAAAAAGAAAGAAAAGTTATTTCATCACTTTTTATGGTCAAAGCAGGATTTGACAGCCTCATTTTCTTCATAAAACAAAGCATAAAAAACATTTTATGCATAAAGAAAAACAAACATTAACTTAGAAATTTATTTAGAAACCACCGTTTATTTTTATATAATCATAAATAGAAACGAGAACAACAGTTCACTGTGTACATATTAGGTTTCTATTAATGCCGCACTTGCCAAATTTATGACATACATAGGCAAGACAGTAGGTATAAAAAGTGGAAAAAGATGGGGAAAATAAATGGAGAACTGCTTGAGAATAAAGTTCGACAAATTATAATTTATTCTAAGTAAAGAAAAATTTAACATCGCATTTTCATTAATAAAGCACATGCAACTTCAGTTTATATATTACAAACTCGCAGTTTCTCAGATTGCTGTTAGTTCCTTTTTCAAATCGTAATGACAATGAACAAAGCGAGATACACTGGTACAATTATGCATAAATCGAGTGTCGGGAAGTTCTTGGAACTAGCAGTAAATCAATCCGCCTGGTATCTGGTGGTGCATTAAATTAGAGAAATGAAAGAGTAACTAATTCCCTCACTTCTGAAACCCGACGTGCACTATCCGATTCACCCACGACATTCAGCTAATTATGCTAAACAAAAAATGTCAAAATGCGTTGCTACCTGCGTATGGGGCGGGGGAGAGAGAGAGAGAAGAAGAAGGAGGACAGTACTGGAACGGATCCATTTTGAAGAAACCCAACAACAACAGATTGTCACTTTCCTACGATTAAAGGGCAAAATATTGAATTTATATACATAAATATGACAAGACAAGTCAACAGCCAACCTGATCTCTCATTTGTAAGTTCACTATTTGTGCAGCGTTTCATTTACAGATATTCAACTCCTACCGGTTGCAGTAAATAAGTTTAATTAAACATTTCAAAATAATATCACAATTAAACATAACATTTTAACGATTTTAACTTATTATAAACTAGCGGAATAAGTACACTTTATTATAAACTAGATAGGTTCCCTCAGTTAAAACTACGACAGATAGAAAAAAAAAAAAAAACTGAAAACAGTCAGATTCAAAAGATAAACACTGTGAAATTAATGAGAAAGGTATCACAAGGACGCCATCCATTTCCTTGAGATCTCTAAACCCCCTCATAATTTGTAGTTCAATTATGATATACATGGCGCTGCAATTTTCTTGGTAAACCTGAAACTAATACCATATTTTGAAGAACCTACCTACGTTTATTACCAGATGAGTTGCGACTATACACATATTTATTATTACATATGTATAACAAACGTTGAAACAGTGTTTTTTATGCAATGTTATATCTGATGACCGTTTAATTATCTTTATGAATAAGAAAAACGCATCAAAAATAGCATCTCTGAACAACAACAACACACACACACAAAAAAAAAAAAAAAAAAAAAACTTAAATTCAGCCGTCGCTAAGTAATGCCCATCAACGGTTATCTTCATTTCGTATTATCACAATTATGAGGGAGGGTCCGATTCTCCTAGAATAGATCCCCTGTATCCACTAAAACTCAATGAATACTGTTTGTACTTGTTTGTAATGGGGGGAAAAGGTAATGGAAAAAAAAAAAAAAAGACAACAAAAAACATCAGACCAAAAAAATTATAAGCAATGCAACTTTCCATTTCAAGTAGAAATGTACGAACATAACTAATAAAAAAAAGTCTAAAATTATCCTTTTTAGGCAATTTAATTCGTTTGAAAAACGAATTAAATTGCCAGGTGCAAGCAATGATGACATCGCGGTCCAACGCTGGGAGCTAAGCAAAGATTCTGAAAGGTAATAATTAAAGACTGAATATAATGAAAGGGAACAAGAGGCGCATGTTATTTTAATAAGCACCTGCTGACTTGTACGGAGAAAATAAATAATACTTTCGAGAAACTTAAAGCTCGAAGGAAATATCAGAAAAAAAGGAGAAGATGCAAAAAAACTTACTGAAAACGAATTATGAACTCGATTAAGTTATACATAGCCCCATTACGTTTCTGAGGAGGAACAATACAGAACATCCTTTAAGGAGCATAATTTAAATTCTATTTTAAATTAGTTCCTTTTAAGAATGAATCCAAATGAAATGTATTCAACAGGCAGTTGAAACTAGATATTAATTGTGGAAGGTACTATCAGAACAGCAGCTGTGGAGGACTCAGAAATTTAAATTTCTTTTATTTTCTTTTAAAACTTACAGAAAGAAAACTAGTCATCTGTAACGCGTAATATGATTGCCTATAGATTTAAAAACTGAATGTATAGCAAATAAATGGAACAATTAAAAAAAAAAAAAAGAAAGAAAGAAATTGAATGTCACTAGAAATCACAAGGAAAATTTTACTGATGTGTTATTCAATTTGCAAGGCTAAATTTTAAACATGAAATGGCAAAAACTTACAAACAATATCCTAAATGCCTGCATTTGTCGACGTCTTACAACATATTTTTCTATTTTTTTTAATGTGAATCCCACCCACAAATTTGTGCAAATATCATACAGTTAGCACTATAGATGGACTAAGGTTAAATAACCCTCAAGTGCTCTTCTACAGACTAAGCATGGAAATTTTTTTTTTTAAGCCATTTCAAGCATCGAATAAACAGGGTCATGGTTTCGCACCCTGAATGAGTGTGCGAAAATCGTACATTGCGTAAATACTGTAAATAACATAGCAAAGTCCATAAGTGTGATAAAGACATTTCCTTGAGTCGCATCTAGATTTCTTTAACTAACTTAGACTCGGTAAGCGATGTTAAAAAACGCTGAATGCGAGTTGCTGGCTTCTTAATCAGGAAACACTAGAAGCTGTTTAGACGAGAAACATCAGCAAAAATATCTAACTTTGTAATAATCATTATGCCCATGTTTATAAATCAAAACTTTTATGTGCATATAAAGATTTTATCCTTCTTCCCTTAAAACGGGAGTGGGGAGGTGATAAAAAATTTGAAATCAGATCTGAATTTAGCATACCGAAATTTATAAAAATTTAGGACTGCTTGAAGAAAGAGACCGTTTTATAATTTTAATTCCAATCGCCGACTAAAGGAACTTTTTCTTTAGGCCTTTCTTCGGATGATTTCCAAACCAGTCGATCTTTGATAAGGGCAAGCAAGGTTCTTCCACGCACACAAACTCAGGTTTTAACGTCACAATTCGAAAAAACGATCGTAAAATTCATTATTGCAAACATAAAGACCATTACACCCAGTATCATCATTAGACTCTAATCTCATTTTGCTTAAAGAAAATTACAAACAAAAAAAATAAATAAATAAATAAATGTGTTGGGTAGTCTTACTGAATTCACACAAAAATATAAGTATATATAAATTAAATATAATTAATTAAAAAACATGTTCTGAGAGGCAAAACTATAATAACAGTACCAGTTTAAAATTATTACGGGATAGTAAACAAGTTAGAATAATTATTATTCAAAAATAAAAGTAATATTTTAAAACTGCAAAACTTTAAATGAAACGAGTCGCGTGAAAATATGAAAAACATTTCTTCAGCGCATACAAATCCTTTTTGATGATCATTTTTATTAATTCATAATAAAAGTTCAATTTAGCATTCTAAATATATGGACAAACTGAAACATTTCACACCGTGACAATTCCAACCTCAAAAGCATTATATCCTTAGCTCCGACATCTCTTTCAAGACTGTTTTCGGACGTTTCACATAATTTTTGAGATATTTTCTTGTCTCCTTTCCATTTCTTCCCCCAACCTCGTATTCCTGTGGTGTTTCCAACTGGTTCATTCTCTAGAAACGGTTAATACTATCCGTCTTTATCGATTTGTTTTTTTATGTAAATACTAACAGTATTCAAAAAACATCTGCTTTATGTCAAGTGGACAACTCGCATTAATGAAAAGATTTAAAAAAAAAAAATTAAAACTTTCTCTAAATTCTATTATAATTTTTACACTTCTATCACGCTGATTTCCCACAGAGAGTTATTTGATTTATTTAATCCTATTTATTTATTTATTTTTTTTTTTTAATCACTAACCCTTATTTCTACAGCGGAAATTTTGGGCAGTTTTATATTCTTGTAATTTATTTCATTTGGGAAGTTACTATAAATGGTAGTAGAGGAAATGATTTTACTATTTCGAAAGCACTTGAAATTTAGAACCTACGCGTGATACTTGACATCGAGAAATATTCTACCTAGAATACCTAGCTGACTTTACTTAAGACACAAGACTGAAGGTTCAAATGACAGCAATAGGATCTAATGTTATCCCTAGTCATCCCAGTTACACTACATGCAACCATCTAATGTTCCCTGGACACATATCTCGTGCTGTGTCTGCTTCGTTGCAAGGAGAAGGCCATTCTGAACCCACTATACAACGGTCATGCACATTTTATTCAAGACAGCAGCAGGCGCTTGGAATGGAGGCATAAACGAACACATTAAGGAACTACTTCCAGGCATCACGCAAACGCAAAATAAACAGATGGCTGCGATAGCACGGCAACGAGCTCATAATTTATGGAAAGAGGAAAAGAAAACATGCATGCTTAAATTTTCGAATGTTATTAGCGAATGTATAGAATTTGATTTGGAGAAAACATTTTCCTGTTACAGCTATGATTAATATTTTCTACTAACACAAAACCGTCTAATAATAACTAAAGGGAGAGGGGGGGGGGGATGTTTTAAGAGTAGATCTATTTAAACCTAGCACCACCACTTTGCTCTCGGTTAAATAATAAGAAAATAAAATACCGAGAGAGAGAGAGAGAGAGAGAGAGAGAGAGAGAGAGAGGGGGGGGGGAAGGGGGAAGATTTCCAGAATCTTCTGCATTCAAATACTTTATGCTTAAATTTCCACTGGAAAAATATTAGACAAGGATTCCAAAGTGCTTTTACTACAAGAGTGGTCTGAAATGTTCTCAGCCTCGACCATAGATGGCAACACTATCGGCAAGATTTTTTTTTTCTAAGTTGGTACATCTGTCATAAGCATTCATGTGAAATTGCAAGTCATTCTATCAAGTAGTTCTTTTTATACAGCTGTCTGAAGCAAAAGTGTTGTCTGTATCCCTTGAAATGGATAAAATTGAGTATCGTGAGGTTATAAAATTCTTGGTAAAAGAAATTCATTTGAAGTTCATAAAAGTTTATGGGCGCTCTTCTCCTTAGCTTTCGACAATTAAGAAATGGACTGGCGAGTTTAAACGTGGTCGTACCAGCCTTGAAGACGATCCACGTGAAATACGTCCAAAAAATGTGACAACACCAGAAATCATTGATCAAGTCCACAATATGGTATTGGATGCCGGCGAGTCAAAGTGCGTGAAATTGCATTTCAAAAGTACGTGTAGGATATATTTTGCATGAAGAATTGCAAATGAAAAAGCTTTGCGCAAGATGGGTGCCGCGCTTGCTCACAGCAGATCAAAAACGCACTCGCATGAAAATCTCTGAACAGTGCTTGGAGCGTTTTAACAAGAATAAAACTGATTTTGTGCGTCGCGTAATTACTATGGATGAGCCTGGGATTCATCATTACAACACACCAGGATCCAAACAACAGTCAAAACAGTGGACGGAAGCCGGTTGTTCAGCGAAAAAGAAGACAAAGTCGGTTCCATCAGCAGGAAAGGTCATGGCATCGGCGATTTGGGATGCGAAAGGTATTTTGTTTATTAATTATCTTGAAAAGGGTAAAACAATAACCCGGGAATATTATTCCGATCTTTTAACCAGACTATACGAAAACATTCATGAGAAAACACCCGGTTTGCAGAAGGAAAAAAATCATCTTTCATCTGGACAATGCACCTGCCCACAAAGGTGTTTTTGGCAATGGGAAAATTAAGAGATCTGCACTATGAATTGTTGGAACATCCACCCTATTCCCCAAATTTGGCTCCCTCTGACTTCTATCTCTTCCCCAAACTAAAACTCTTCCTCGCTGGTCAGCGTTTTTCTTCGAATCGAGAGGTGATTGCAGTAGAGGGGTATTTTGCAGATCTTACTGAGAACTACAGAGACGAGATAATGGCGCTGAATCATCGCTGGAATAAATGTATTACTCTTAAGGGAGATTATGTTGAACAATAAAAATAATTTAGAAATTATAAATTCGGTTTTTCATTGTTAGGCCGAGAACTTTTCAGAACACCCTCGTGAATGCATCAACAGACACCTGCCTTTTCCTTGCTGCTAAGTATTACTGTTTAATTATAAGAAAATATTAGTCAAGAAAAGTATTTGTGTTGTTAGATTGAAATTCACCGTTTATTGAAATCAGTCAGATACAGGCAAATCTCTCTCTCTCGTTTTGGACAATTTTTATTACTGAAAAGTAATTTGACGCTGGACTGTCATTAAGTTTCCGTTAAATAGTTCCTAAGTGAAAAAACAATCATCACAAAATAGTTAGAATGAAAATAATCCAGATGCAAAGTAAACGTCCTTGTCGCCTGTTCATATTTATTATGTGCAGCAAGGCTGGGAAAAATAACTGACACTCGTCACAGAGAATAATTCTGGATAACATTTTCATGGTATGGAATTTAACTCAACAAAAATAAGCAAAACATAATTAAAGATAAAATATTAATGAATGGAGGGCAACTTTTAATAGATGGAAAATTTTCTGTAAGGTATTTTCAGTTATCTTGAACGCAAGTATCAATTTCAGATGTTGGAAACCATTCTACTGCAACTGTTAAAATTTCTTCACAACCATTATGAAGGATGAGAACCGCTTCGCCCTAACGTTTTAATTTTTGTGCTGAATCCAAATACCATCAAAATCTGATAATCACATCAACTTATTATTACGTAGAGAGCGGGGGTGGGGGAAATACACGTTTATTATATGCGCACAAATAGACTTTAATTGTATAACCGAAAACAAAAATGGAAGCGATCGCCAATTTTTAGTTGGCTAGATGGTTTCCCAAAATGACAAGCAAAGGGGAGGAGAACATACTTCGCTAACAGCTGCCTACACATTCGACTCAATTAGCTGATTTCATTAATGAAGCTGTGTAGCTGAGCAAGGAGTTATGAATCAATTAAATAGTACAACCAAATAATGGAGAATGATGTTATGTTCCGGTTTTTTTTTTTTTTTTTTTTTTTTTAATTCGCGAGTTCAACATGCATTGATTGGAAAGGTAACTTTGGTATTTTCTTTCTTTTTTAAACATCTATAAAACTGTGCGCATTAGACGAAGATGAATCTGACACGCAATTGGCAAGTATGGCAGTTCGTGAAGGAGAAGCTATTTCTTAGAGTAGCAGTGCAAAAAAATATTGCGAAATCTGAAGCATTTATCTGCAGAGTTTTGCCTACAGATTTTAAAATCATACTTTCACTCTTTCAATTGACGATGAAGACATGTTTTGCGTTGCTTGCGGCTTTGCAGTGAGCTGTAGCATGAGAGTTTAGCACTGTGGGGAGTTCTTATTTAAAGCATAGAAGCTTTGGAGAAAACTGCACGAATTCTCCGTAAATGTATAACAGCTGACTAGAAATTAAATGAATTCTCTGTTCTAAATTACTTTCATTAAACTCGTTCAACAAAACTGAATGCTAATCCAGAAATAATCTATGCATATACGTTATGTAAAACAAGATATGAGGTGGTACGCTTTGTTAGTTAAGATATAGTATGTTGATGTTTAATACTAACAGCTAATAGTAATACTAACTAGGCAATATATAAGGTATCAGTTTGAGATCCTTCGCTGTCCTCTCGGGAATAGACAATGAATAACAAGTTGCGATTCTCAAGAATAAAAAAAAAAAAAAAAAAAAAAAAAAAAAAGGTAATAAAACCACATTAAGCCTTTGCACAAGACAGAAAAAGCATATCTGAAGAAATTGGAGGGGGGGGGGGGGGGGTACTGTATCACTTGTTTCAACGAATAGCGATCTCATGGCAGTCCTATGTTATCAAGACAAATCTGCAACAGGCTACAAGAGTGCAAATCCTCGTCTGGATGAAGGCGCAATAAAGTTATCTCAAATACACTCCGTGCGGGTGAAATCCAGGAGAAGACGCTCGCATGTCACACACACGAACATTCTTAACGCCGAATGGAACGTGTAATTTCTGAAATGATAACAGATTATCCCATGTCAAGAGCCTCCCAAATGATACTTCCAAAGAGGGTGACTTGCTCTGCGTGGCACATATAAAAGTAAAATATGTGTGGATTGATGAGAAAGAAAAGCTGAAACACACTGAACGCTTGAGGATTTTGCTAAATATAGTCAAATATATTTAGAGCGAAGGCTTTACGATTCTTGTACTAAATAACTATTTCCAACAAAACCGATGTAAATTTTAGCTGGTCCATATTACAAAAATGTACAAGTACAAGATTAACAAATGCTCAATTTGCATGTTAAAAGTGGAGATGGATGCTAGAAAAGAAAGATATTTCTCGATATGTTTCCGAGTCCAAAATAAATAAATAAATTGAAATTTGGATTGTTAAAAAAAAAAAGGGGGGGGGGGAGGGGGAGAGAGATAATCGTTTGTTAATTAGCATCTTGCACACGTGGAGTGAAGTATCACAAACTTTGCTCTTCTGGCTAACTGCTCCATAGATCAATATATAGAGTGACCTGTCCGGACAATTATCATTACTTGTTACATATGGACAGGGCAACTCACACTATGCTTCTATAATCATTCCTGGTCAGTGATAAAAATTAATGTGTCTCGTAGTAACCTATGAGAATATATTTCGTGACGTCTGGAAATCAGAAACAATGAGCGCACACTAAATTCTGTAGAAAAATTGATTAGAAAGCAGTCGAAACATACAGACTATTCCAAATAATATTGTGTGATGACTTTGTATTAATAGCCGTCTAATATTTTTCCTTGTTTCTTTCATCGTATAAAATAAATAAATAAATAAATAAAAACTTCAAATGGAAAAGATTTTGTCACAGCTAACAAGCAAAATGCGACCATCGAGCCAAAAGTTACAGCGAAAACTGCATTTGAATTCTTTCCAGTAGTAGTTTAAAATGATAGAACTAAGTGCCCGGTCTCATTTGTATTCCTGAAGTATAGAAAGTGGTAGCAAAACTCATACTTCTTCAATGCTTTTAAAACTTCTAGAGGTGGTTTCTTTCTCTCACGTTTCTGAGAAAAAAAGATTAAAAAGATTATATATATATATATATATATATTTGGTTTTAATTCTTTTTCCCAAGTAAGCAAACAAGCAGGTAAGTCAAGTTTGCGGCTGAAGTATTTTCAGGTCTGAGCCAACTCGTGGTAAAGGTGGAGTAAGCTTTGATCACTTTTCCTTGGTATCTCCCTTAATGCATAGCAATCATACATGTCCGTAAGGAGATGTGTAATATGATGTTATGCATTAAGGGAAGGGTCACTACCCAGACCGGTTTCGACCTTTACTGAGGTCACATCAGTGAGAGCCAGACCACTATAGGATACTAAAATCGGAAAATATCAACAGAAATACAGCAAAGAGAGAAGAAGAAAAATACTATAGTAAAATACTGGTATTCCAGAACAAGTTATTCCAACCAATCCCCACGATTCAGCTTTGTCTTCAAATGTGAAGAAGTATTCATTTCGCAACCAAAAGGCATGCGATTGTTTATGTATCCGTTATAGCATATATCGGATACATAAACCAACAATAAATTTAAAATAAATGAAGAATGTTTACACTTTCTTCCATTACTGCACAATTAATATGTTGCATATTATTTGTATTTCGTTATATAATTTATATGCAAGCCAATTATATTAAATTGCACATTAATATGATTGCTATTATATAACAACCATAATTAACACATATTTCTTGCTGCATCGTTCATATATATTTCTTCAATGATTGTATGCCTGTAATATTACTTGTCCCCTACAATACATTTATTGACTTAATGAATAGCAAAAACGCTCATTTTTTTTTTTTTTTAATATCGGATTCATTATATGAAAAAATCTTAACTGAAATGCAAAATAAGGCCTAACTGTTCAATAACGAAATGAGTTTACTCTCGGATCATAATTCTAGACCAGTGCTTCGCAAACGTTGTGCCGCTATGGTTTGCTTCAAATGCTAAACTAAAGAACAGCCAGACTATTAGTAATATGACAATGATTACGTCATCAAGTGCCGAGGGCTGTTCAAGTCAACACGATTCGTTATGATTGTTAAGAACACAGGTATTCCGCTCCAAAACTTTGTACTGCCAAGTATGCTGCAGTCTGAAAAAGTTCGAGTTCTAGACTATCATATTTTAGTTTTGTTTTGTTTTTCTAATTTATTAAAGCAAAAGGAAATACCGGTAATCTATTAACTTCTTCGTGGTGTAACATATACATAACTGATAACTCTCGATTTTTGCTACATTCTTACTTTCAATACAATTTTCCTACCCACATTGTTAAGATTTGCATGTTTTTTGTAAGGAAAGATCAAATTGCATTTTTTTAAAATTAAATTTATATTAAATTTTCTGTCCTAACTTGAGACACTGATTCGTTATGACAGATTACGATGACGGATAAGTTTCGTACCATACATAATATGGTACGTTTCATTTTGTTTCGAATAAATCAACGCAGTTAATTGTGGTTCTGTTCGTATAGTTTTTGTTACTGACAACATTGAATAAAGTTTTTATTCTAAGTGATAGTAATAATTTCGAATTTGCTGGATGGAATGTAGTACAATGTGGTATTCAGGATCTCTGTGAAAAGAAGCTAATACCAAATAAATTCCTTTATGAATTCATTAGGTATTAGCGTAATGTAGGATTCAATGTCTTATATTGTATGTTTCAATCCCCTTAGAGTTCTAAAGGTAGTAGAAGTCCAGAAAGGTTAACGGAAGTTCACCTATGACTATCTATGACATTTGCCTATGTACCTATGACATTTGCCAATCAAACGCAAGACATGAAGGATGAAATGTAGATGAATTCCGGATTTTTTTCTTCAAAATTCTAATTTTGTGACCATTATTACAATGCTATAATCTTAAATGAGAAAGCGGATGCAACCTTTAAAAGAGGAGTAAGAGTATTTATTGGAGCCATAGGTGAAGCTGAAACATTGCTTACTTTTATCAGACTAGCTTGCTCAATGTAAATATTTATTATCATTAAATGACTATTCGCATTTACAAAGAGATATCTCATTGTTATAGAGCATAAGAATTATTAGGTTTATATCATTCAATTAAATAATACTCAAGAAAAGCCACTGTCTACTCAAAGTAATATACAGGGTGGCCCAAAATGTACCAACCAAGTTTAAATCCAATTTTCTCTGCAATTAGCTAGTATAATTAGAAAAAAAACTTTACCGACACATTATAGCCATCAAGCCATTTGTGTTTTCTTTTCATTTTGCACGGTATGAAAAATGTCAGCCTACACTACTTTGCAGCGGGTATTCATCATCGATTAGTACATTCGATCATCAAAAAACCCCGAAAAGGTTAGAAAAGCATTTCAGGTAAAGATTGATGTCGAAATTGGACCAGTAATGTAGACAGGCACACAATATCAAACCTCGCCAAGAAATTTCGCTAGACGATCACTCTAAAAGTGGCAGGCCTTCAAGAGCAAGGACTGAAAGAAACATTGAAAAAGTTCAGGAAACATTTGAAAGAAGCCCGGAAAAGTCTACCAGGAAAGCGTCTCGGGTGTTAGGGATCAAAAGCAGCAGTCTTCAGTGAATTCTCAAGGAAGATCTTCATTTGTTTCCCTATAAAATCCAAACCCAACAGCCGCTCATAGAGGCGAACACGGCAGTAAGATTGGACTTTGATAATGCAATGATCAGAAGAATTGAGAACCAAGAAATTGATCTTGGTCTCATCTGGTTGTCAGATGAGGAAAACTTTTGGCTTGATGGGTTCGTGAACAGGCAGAACTGGCGAATGCTCAGACCCTTTTTGTTTGCTTACACTTGCATAAAGGATTTAAAACCAAGAATATAATTTCTTGGCACCTTTAATTTATAGCATAATCAAGTTTAAAAAAAAATTCAAATATATATATATATACTGTATATATAAATCATGGACGGATTATTTGATCCCTTAGATTCATACTGTAGCACAGTAGAGTACACACCAACGTGTAATGTGATAATCGGTATAAAATTTTGAAGGTGAAAGCAAAATCAATATATGTAAATAAATATACGTAAATATAATGTAAAAAAAAAATATATATATATATATTGTCCCGCTAAACAACTTGCTATCAATATTTTAAGATGTGAGGTGCTAACAAGTTAATATTTCAGCAAATGAGGAGATTATATTTTCTAGAAAACAGAATATATCAGTCAATTTTATAATTCTTAAGTTTCTGACAATGAGTGCAATGCTATAATCTTAAAAATACTTTGGGCTGTACTCGGGAGCATTAAAAAAGATAACGTTTACTATATCAATAGCTGTTTAAATTTCTTTCTAAGAGCTTGTCTTAGTAATGGTAAATGAAAAAAAATAATAAAAACTTTGTGATGCTTGTATTAAAAAGATCAGAATCTGGCTTTTAAAAATAATATCATTTGGGTTAATTTTGCGTCAATGAGCCTCTAACACTATCTAATCGAATAGCAAAAAGAATGAAAAATGAAAGTGCTAGCTTGAACTTGCATGCGTGCGTGTGTAGCTTTTGTAAATGCTGGAAGGACTCCAAGCCTTTGACATCGATGTCTAGGTATCGTCTAATCTTATTACTGATCCCCTAGAGAGATCATTTGAGCTGTTTAACGTATATATGCACTGGGAAGAAGAAAGGTTTTGTGCAGTCGCACGAATAGTTCATGTTATAAAAGACAGGGCTGTAGTCCCTCCAGGGCACTTAACAAGTTGTGTACTGATGTTGGAGTAACAACCTTGTGCATGGTGCAATGAGAAAAACATGTTGAGCCAGGCGCTTCTCTCTGAGGCGTGTCTGGGTTCTTTACTAGATGGGAAAACATGGAGTCTAAAACACAATGCTGCCGAATTCGAACTCAGGAGTGAGAAGGAAATGAAAAGTTCAAGTGTTAGTAATGAAGAAATACAACAATATCGGCGTATATTCCGAATTCCCTTATCTCTTTAGTAAGAAACTATATTACAAAGGAAATCACATAGTAGAATGTTTTAGTTATTTCATAATACAGATAAAAATATACAGCTTCAGTTATTTTAGTGTTCGGTATCTTTTATACGAAGATTCAAACATTTCGATTACAGCAGCAGCAGGTCAATGAAATGAAACCATCCCTTTCTATGCCAATAATTCAGCACACACCATAAGGACAGTGCAACTATTTATTCTCATCTCGAAGTTACTAACTCTATACTGCAATTTGAACTAACCTATTTTCAAGTATTTCAATAAATTAAAGAAAAGATAATTTTAAAAGGCACATTTTCTTTGTTGAAGAAGAACCAAAGAGGCTTTATTATGGCGATGTAATTAGTAGAAATAGAGAATATTATAAATCCATCCTCGTTTATTTTCATTATTACTACGTGACACTTTCAAGGTCTCATCGAAGGAGGAACACTACTCTACTACGCACCGTCTCCACTACTTTATCCAACTACCCAACCCCAGTACGACCATCAGGACCAGATTTACGCATAAACTAGCCAAGCTTAGGGCTTCACATTACAAGGGCCTCTTCTTCAGTATAAATAACCTAAAATTTACTGAATGCAGAGAGGTGATCTCTCAGCCTTGACGATCATGCACACACAACGCCATCTACCGCCCGCATCAATAATGTTCTGACTTTAAACTGCGTGTGTTCCCTGGGCGATTTGCCTCTATGCGGGATGAAAAACGAGTTTGCTTGAGAAAACCCTGCTATATGATGTTGCATTTAAAAGCAATTGCGAGCTTTGCCTAGACAGCTGTCACACTAATGAAAGCCCATGACAAGGCAACTCCGAAGTCATAGAGCTTATGATCTATTTTCGAAACTTTTAATTTTCTATACATTCGGCTATGAAATAAGGATGGATTTATAACTCTACTAATTTTACCAGTTAGTGGATATTATAAGATTCATTAATTAAAATGAATAAAATGCAATTGTATTCAGTTTTAAGTTTCAGGGTTTCTCTCCCCCCTCCAAAAACTTTTCTTCTCCCTGCAAGAGAGAAATATGCAGGAGCAAATATTACTATCTGGAAACTTCTGAAACGACAATAAGTTCAGCTTGTAGGGGATTAATGAGTATCATCGCTTCTAATTCGATTTTTATTTGCGTACCATAATCCGCATTAGCTTTAAATCATGATGGCTATAAAGGTCGAAATTTCAATTGCACTTTAAATTAAAAAAAAAAAAAAAAAGGCCATTTTCTAATCACAATACGAGTTGGTTGATTATAACAACAGCGTGTAGATATATACCGTCAAAATTAAACAACAAATAACAACAGCAGTGAAAGCATTTTGCATACAAACGCTTTTTGGTATTTGATTTTTAATTTGATTAAGAAATTTTGACCACGTTATTTACTCCTTATCATAAAGCCGCGTTGCTTTCGAAAATCATGAATCTCAAGCTCGGATTGAGTGCCACAATACTGGCTGACAGTTATTAGCCGGAGAAAAAATGCGTGGCAATCAGCAGATCTCTGGCAGATGCTTCGCTCCTAACCCACCACTGGCTAAGTCTATTTTGATCATTGAACAAAATAAAATTAAAATATTCTCTACGGTTCCATCATTTTTAAAGGCTTTCATTTTAATACTTGAAAAATGGATGAATAATATACATGAAATTAATAACAGTCCGCGACAGATTTGGAATCAATTAGGATGCTTCTTTCCCCCGCCGTTATCTAGATTACCTATATTTAATGAACTATTCCTTCCTGTAAATAAACAGGTTACACAGAAAACACAAAAACGGGAGATTTAATTACACTAGGTTAGGGTTTCCTTTAATTTCATGATGGGATATTTTCCGATCGATATTCTGGACGCTCTAAAATTTAGTGGATCTGGATATGGTGAATGGATCACGATAATAAAACAAAAGTCGTGCGTGACTAATAGTCGTTGCTTTGTGTACAGTGACATTGTTCGTAGACTTAAATAAAAGCCAAACTAATCAGTTAAATCGACAATAAAGTCCAAACATTATTTACAATATAAACTGGTGACATCACTGGAGGCTTTACAGTGCATGTACATGGATGGGCGCACTGATGCAAGGTTCGAGTCATTGGTGGCTGACACTAATAGGGAGGAGTACTTTAGATAAAAAAAAAAGTAAAGAAGACGCTTTTTTTTTTTAATGAGTTTCAAATCATTCCACAATCATTTTTGTGAACAATTCTCCTACCACATACACAAGTTTTCTTAAATGGTAAAAAGTTATACTGATCCATTAATAAATTTGTTTGACTATAATTTTTAACTAGCTACGTTATAGACAGCTCTAAACAGAAAAATTATATCTAACTTCATTAGCCTGCCGATAATCGTGCCATAACTAAAGAAACAGATACGATTCTGGCTTACCTAATTAGTTGAAATCTGTCAGTGATCATAAAGACAAAAATATCATGCCACTAAATATATATATATATATATAACTTACTAGCCATGTTGGGATCCACTTCCAAGAACACTTACCTAAAAAAGATAAATTAATATTCTAAAAATACTGTGTGTATCATAACACATAAATTTACAAAAACTTAGTTTTTCTAAATTTATGTTCATGAGTTATCTTTTATATTCATATAAAACAATCTGATCATTAAAATGAATAATAAAAAGTTAAAATAAAGTCTAGTTTACAGGCGACAATATACATATATATTTAACAAACGCACATGCACACACCATATTCTTAAACATTCGAAGAACAGTAGTATTCAATCAAATTATTAGTTTTCTTTATTTAAATCATATATGGGTCAACCTGTGGCCTGGATGACAATAAGAGTCATCTGAAACACAGATGACTCCTATCTGTTAGGAGTTATCAGGCCGCTAGAATTTATCATGACAGTTCTATTTGGTGTGTTAGCGAAGGAGTTTTGATCCCTAATACCCATATCATCATATTTGGACTACTGAGATATCATAAATATTAAACTAAACATTTTCCTTCGACAGCCTTTGTATTAGCAATAGATAGAAACCGCTGTCAAAATCAGGAAACGGCTGATTTAATTTATGGCTAGAGGGGAAGCGACTTCCGAACCTCTGATCAAGAGAAGCAGATTTCAAGTTTCCATGTAAAAGTATTCCAAAAATTCATCTTTTACTCGATTTTAAAAGTTATTTTTTTTAATAAGTATTGCAATCTATTTACTGTAGATTTATGATAACATGTTATTTATCATTACATTATTAATTTTATTCATTTTAATTTTTTTAAGCTACCTTACCGAATGAAGAATTTATCACAGCCAGATAGAAGGTAAAATACATTTCTGGATGTGTCTCATCATATTAAGACGATGCAAGATTAAGCCAAATAAGAAAAGAATATGATCGATTGAATCAATCGGGAACTGATAGAGAATGATAACAGCCAATCATAAAAAGTTGCCTTTCTTAATAGCATTCTTATATAGTAACCTCATTCATTATCACAACTGTTTTTGCTATGTAGATGCGGATATAATTTTGCTTCGCCTAATTTTGATAACAAAATGGTCCAACAAATGACAAATTCTATCGTGTTTTTAAATATCGCTATATAAGAAAGCGACTACGAAACATTCCCGTTTATGACTTGCCTACAAATAATTTCTTTGCTCTTTAATGTATAGTTTGAATTTCATTGGTAATTTCAAGACTTCAAGGCTCGATGAAGAAAAGTCCTCTGCTCCCTCCTCCAAATCAATTTTACAAGCTGACAACTAGTTACTATCGCAATTGGCATTGCTCCCACAAACAATCAAATTACCCATTCACCAGCTGATTTGTGAGAAGTTTGGACTGGCAATTATGGTGATTTGCTCTTCAGCAATAATTGCCAGTTTTCTTGTGGTGCAACTTCATGAGGTAAAAAAGTATTGATCCAAGTACAACAAAAAGGGGGAAGGAAACGTGAACTATTATTATATAATTTGGAAGCACTGCATTTTCCAATGATAAGGATTAAATAATAATAATATATGAAATATTTATTTTTCATGATAAGATTCGATTGTAAACAATGTTCAGCAATAAATAAATAATAATTTCTTAATTATTATCATCTATTATAGAAGAAATTCATCTATTTCTTTCATACAGCTCTTCAGATCGCTATTAACATGTTAAATCGCAATATTTTCTCATTACTTTTATTATAATATAGCGACAATAATAAAAGCAACAAGATCCAATACAATCTCTGGAATCTTGCATTCATAAAATATCAACAGAACGATTTTTAACTGAGTCATACAGGAAAGGCCATTCACCGGTTCAACATACTATGTAATAACAAATGACCCCCACCTCAAAAAAAGCACATCCTTCCGATCTAACTTAAAGCCCAGAGGCAATCCCTTTAAAGTTACTCTGAAAGTAGCGTAGTGTTTTCCAGTGTTCTGAATAGAAGTCACAATAACACGCCTATAGTAGCTCAGGAAGATCCCAGAGTAGCTTTCCATTTGACCAAGCTAGTAGAAGCTGGGGAGCTAAGCACAAAATATGAGATACTAGCATGTTAACGAAGGTAGCAAATGGCTCTACTGAACTGAAAGTTATATGATCAAGTTTAATCCATTTAGCAGAAAAGTGGGGGAAGGGAGGATTTAATGTAGTTTAAAATTTCAGAGGAGAGGATGCAGCTGTTAGGATCCAGGCACTTGTAAGCGGAAGTTGCTGAGGGCGCTCTTCCAATGTTTTGTTCCCAGAGGATGTGAATAAAGTGAAATCTAAAGAATGTCTACAGAAACGGTCGTTTTGTCCGGCGCTTGTAAACTTATGCTGAACTACGAATTGACTTAGATGATAATTCTGCATCCTGCATCGTAGCCAAATTCGCTAACGTAAACTTGGTTTTATTCCTTTTATTTATTTTATTCAGTGTAATTTCACTCTTAAGCGACCTTGACTATATACGTCCGTCCTAATTCTGACAGATAAAAATGAATCTTTGAGAAGTCCTGGATTCAGCGATGGTTCATGAGATATCGTTTACTCCAAGGTACTCTGGATTAGTAAATAAATAACTTGTGTTTGATTCTAATTGACATATCCGGCTGACCCCCCCTCCTTGACGCACAGTACTGTTAATCCTAATAACTAGCCTTAATTTCCCTATATGAATTAAGGCTAGCGTGCATGAAGTGTTAGCGAGGACTGTTCGCAACGTATACCTAGATGGATTGCAAAAATGGGTCCAATCTAGTTGGTTATTAACTCTTGTCACAACCCCCCCCCCCCTCCCAAACACAACCATATTTTATATAACGCAAATTTTTAATCAATCCGTGATGAAGTCGGTGTACATTATCGCATCTGAACTGACGGCTGCTGCGAGATCCGCTTACTCTGTCCTAAATATGCTAAATACTATTCTCTCTCTTGCGCGCGCGAGCGTGTGTGTGGACTGCAGCTCCTGGACAAACATAGAATCATTAAACGAAAGTACTTTTAGACCTTCATAATTTTCTTTGTAGTTGTAAAAGTTATCTACATGAAAAGATTCCATCAGCGATTCTGAAAATAGCAAACAATTTTTGTGTTACTGAGAGTTTTCTTCTGCCAATAAATTTCTTCTTAAATAATTTGGATTTTTTTTAATGACAATCCAAATTTAATAACTATAACTTTACAAAGGATTGCACTGGAGATCAAACATGTACTTTTCCAAGTGAAGATCTTTCTCCAACGTACAGGAGAATATAGAGATTTTGCTGTTACCGACCATTGCCAGAAGTTATTAAAGATAATCCAAGACGGTTACATTGGACGCACAATATTTAATTCTCAATTAAGTATTGTATTGTAAATGTAAATAAATATAAACTGCAATAAAGTACCGTGAATAATAACTATAGATTGCTCTGAAAATTTTAAAATCTTTACAAGAAGTCAAGCTAAAAGGGTTAAAAAATAATAAAAAGTTGCCGACATGGATGACCTAGTGGATATATACGTGCTCTCCAACTAACAGACTCTGAATTCAAATCCCATAGTGATCGTAGATGCCTGTGAATATCCTTATTAAGTAGATGAATTCATCGCACGGTATGATACCACTACCCTCTTTATTGGAGCCTTGAAGTAGCTTAAAAAGCCCCATCTTTTGGAATCTTTTTTTTTTCTTATGAAGGTCGAGGGGTTTTGCCCACAGCAAAACATTCGAGAGGAGGGGGGGGGGGACACAATTAAGAGATATAGTGTACTGGTCTTAGTTGTCTTTTGCGCTGTAATCTTAACTGCTTTTGATTTTGTGAAAAAAGTCTGAAGTTTGTTAACTGAATTTCTTCTAAGTGCTTCAATCCGGAGTTTTGTTTGTATAATCGCCCTTCACAGATAGCCTCCGTGTGGGCAAAAGAAATGGGAACATTTCACTGAACCAACTAACAAAAAAGACTGATACGCCAAATACTGGTTCTCTCTACTAAACTGTTTTCAGATGTAAGTTAATTTCTGAGTCGAAATAAATTTTTCTGCTTGGTAAAAAACTTTTGTGAGCATCAATTTCACTTCTGGTCTTCAGCGCCTAACGTATTTATTGGGAAAAACAAACTTACACTGAATGCGTGATGAAATCTTAAGTTCCTAAGGAAAGAAAGAAAGAAAGAATAATGTAAATCTGAAATTGAGTATCGGGGAACTCGTGCAAAAAAGAACACAAAGGCTACAAGAAAATAAATCAATGTATTTTCTTGTTAACGGAAACAAGAATTGTCTGCATTTTTTAAAAAAAACTGAATTCGAACACTACGCCTTTCTGATATTAAAAGAGAAAAAAAAAGTGATAAGTACTGCTAAAAAAATAATAATAAAATGAGAGGGAACCGTCTAGTAAGTATTTAGCTTAGATTTCTCTCAAGTTTTGTGAAACTAACTTTGTATGTTTATGCATACTTCGATACGAACAGAACAAATTATATTAGTATAAAGAATGTGTCTGGATTATATAACACAATGCATAACATTCAATATAGTTCTCTAACTGATTACTGAAAAAAATATAATAAAATAATCTTGACTTCCACCCGCTCTCCTTCCAACCATTTAACAGAGTCGGACACGTTTGTCTTGTTTAAAAGGTTGCGTGGTAAAATATTACTGAACTCGATGAGGTGTAGTGGAGAACTTCGGATAATTATCTGGATGTTTGAATTGTTCACCGATATCATTACTAATCTCAGTTTTAAGTTGTGCCTGTTGCAAAACTAACTTATAACTCGTTAAGGAGTAGAATGTCCACCTCAGAATATAACTTATTCCTTTCCTTCTCATTAGTCTCTCAGATCAGGAAGAGTCCTATGATGAATTAATGCAGCTGGCTCGTCACTCCTCTGCTGCATTCCGTTAAGTATTCATGGCTGTAGATCCATATGTGTTCACGGGACCTGTTTGCCTGTTCTGAGGGACGAAAAACTCTACTACCTCCGTAAGAGACTGGCTAACTCACCTTTAGTCGAAAGAGACCAGATAAAGGTTTTCCCATATCATGGACGGGAATCGAACCCCGGTCTTTCCGACCAAAGGGCTTCATCTATACCATAGGTTGCCAAACTTTTTCGGGCCACCGCCCACTTTGCAAGACATAAATATTGTAACGCCCCCCCATTATAACAGTTTGAATAAAACCATATTTCAAATACTCAATACTGTACTGTCGACATTTCTTCTTATATTCAGACATAATGAAGTAATAAAATTTGCAAAAATATTCACAAAATAAAAGATTTAATTTACACTTTGTATGACTCCACTTATCTATCACACTTTTGACTGATGATTGTTGGCAAAGCACACAAAAAATAATGAAACTTATTCCTAAACCACTGGTATTTATAGATTTGAAATCTAGCCCGAATCGACTTGCATGCATTGACTTGTTTGCGATACCATCGTACTCGTGCTTTGAACAAGTCACTGCAAGCACCCATATTCCTGTCAAAACATGCTGAATTGAGTGAATTACCTACGTAATAATTGACCGACATACTACTAGTTAAGACTCGTCTGCTGCGTGGATAGCCTGTATGGCACGATCAATTTTTACAATAGCAAAAAATTAATAAATTTTTTAAGTATATAAAAAACAGAAGTTAAAATATCCTGTATGACACGTTCAATTTTCTCATTGACATCTATTTCTATCTGACATGGTAAATTTTCAAATGATTAAATAATTGAAATAGAAAATTGATCGTGTAAGACGGGCATAAGATGAATTAAAATTCAATATTTAAATGATTATCTAATCGCAAAATCACGAAAATAATTAATTTTTAAATATATATTATTAATTTCTTCTATAAAGAACTACCGACCCCTAGACCACCTGAACGCCCACGAATGCTTCTGATCCCACTATAGCCCCCCCTAGAACCTATGGTCTATGGTCAACGAAGGCTATTATAACTTATTAATGATTCATATTCTGTCTGGCTGTATGTAATTCATAAAAGCAGATAAAAGTTATATTTATTTTTGTCTCATAATACATTTTCGATGCATCATAACATTCTTTGTCCGATTTTTTATTTATTTATTTTTTTTTAAATAATGCAGTGCATAAGAAACCGAAGGAAATCTATTTCTTTTGTACCGGTTTTTCCACCTGATGAAGAAATGCGATGATTCAGGTAACTGCGTTATGAAATAATAATAAAAGATATCCACTTTTATCTGATTTCATGAATTATATGGTGTAATGCTATAATCATCCATATATATCGAATATTGGTATAAAGATGAAAACGGCAGGAGTGCACAAAATACAGTACACTATATTACAGGTATTCGGAAGAATTACTACCAATAGCAAAACGATATACTGTATTTCGTGAACTAGCACTGGCAGAATAATTAGGCTTTCTCACACAAATGCAGCAACTCATCAAATTTTGGCTTTCACGAGATCCCCACATGCGTACCTCTGGGATGGCATGATAAACATCAAGCCGATAACTGATCCTTTTCCATTCCAGTGTGTTTTTCGGCATGCTTGGTGTTTCGGTAGAACGATTATTGATTGATGCAGCTCACTCCACCAACCTTTCGTACACAAGTTCCTAAAGAAATCTAGAGGATTCAATCTGGTGTTCTAGAGGTAAATGAATGGAACTAATCTTCCAATCTGTAAACTATTCATTCAGGTTAGTTTTCCTTCGTAATAGCGAACTCGTTTTGAATTTTGAAAGAAGTATTCCTTGTTCAGGTCAAGTATACCACACATTCAATATGGGTAGTAATTACTTTTTGTTCCATTATGAATAGTAAATTTTCACGTTCTCAAATTCGTCACGTATGTATATGAAGTGATCTCTTCAAAGAAAGGAACATGAATAAGTTATGTTCTACGAACAATGACATATTCATTGAGGACGATGCGTTCAGGTTAGATTATCATTTGTGGAAAACGTCTGTATCAAATGAAGCTCTAAATTAGCAGCATTTAGTACAGAATATATGGTGTACAACAGATTAAGAAAGAAAAGATATCCCTTTTGGTGTCCGTCATGGTGCCATGAGGGACACCAATGGACTTATATGATCACTGTTGAATGCCTGGTATTCTGTTCCTTTCTTCCTCAAGAAAGAATTATATGAATTACAATTCTGTGTTCGGAAATCCTACTCGTATTTCTGCCTGAATTTCCCTTGCACATTAACTGGGTAACATGAATTCAGAATGCCAAAGAGAACAGCGTACTTTCCCCTTCCCCGTAATACTGAGTTCAATCCTGTAAAAGATGCAAGAACAATATAAGAGCATGCTAAGTGCACAAGATTTACTCAGTTTCATACGAATATGGCAGAGTTTTCTTCTCCTGCAAAACAAAGAAGATTTGCAAGAGGGCTACAAACATTATCTTGAAATTGTACACACGTGTTTTAGAAAGAGGCACAATATAGCTAGAGTCAAACTGTAATCTGTATCCATTACTAGCATATGGGTGGCATTTAAAATTTAAGCAATTCGAAATAAAGTTTCTTCATATAACATACCAGTGGTCTATACGGTAATCAATCCAGTAACGGCTGCATTGTTGAAAATCAACTGTACGCAACATAATCAGCCGATGGTAATTTGATTATATAATTTCAGCAACAAACGCACTAGAAGATCAGAAAGCTAATACTAAGGAAACAGAAGAACGGTACGGAAATCTCAGTAGTCCGATGTGGAAACCATTTATCTAGAGTTCGAAAAGTCTATAGGGATTACACAGTCTGTTTATAAGGAAAGACAGCCACATATAAGTCGAACATCAACCATAGCGATCACCAGCGTAGCCTATACTGGTGCAAATAATGTGAATGATCCATAATACGGAGTGACGAGTGTGGATGTGAAGGCTGCCTGGGATGCGCTTAACGCTTAATACAGCTTCCCAATGGCAAAGATTGATGGTGGAGATATCCAACCGTGCAACTTTTCGTTGGTGCATGAAATGTTGAACACCGATGGATATGCAATACTTCTGGATAATGCACCACGTCCAGTTGATTTTATGATTTTACAAGTGAAGATTAGGCTTTCTCTTCTTGTTCCCTTTTCTTTCTTTCTGTATATTTTTATTCCTTCTTCTCATCAGAACACAAGCTTTGGGCAGTAAAACACGTTAACAACCACTCGGCCAACCAGCTACTACTACTGGTTGGCCGAGTGGTTAGCATATCCGCTCTCCAGCCAAAAGGCTGCTGGTTTGAATCCCACCATGGGCGTGGATGTTTGTGATTGTCTGTGAAAATACTAGTGGTGGACAGTAGATGGCGTTGGTGTGAGGTTGAGTGGTGGAGAAGGAGCTGTAGAGTAGGTGCCCTCCCTCGATGAGTCTTGGATTCTCTGGAGCTGTCAAATAATAATAATGTTCGGCAATCCTTTTGTACAATTCTCAGAAATTAACACGTCGAGCAAGTGATGAACTGCATCCACTGCACTCAAAGGCGTGGAAGATATTGAGAAAAACGTTCGTAATATTTGTCATTGTCTAATTAGTCGCTGTTTATAGAAGAATTCCACCCCACACATCTGCCAGTATCGAAGTACTAACTAGTTTAGTAGCGCTTCCCCCCCCACCCCCATAGCCTTTCTCTGGATTGAGGCGCTGATATTTAAAGCTCCAGGAATTTATCCGTATTTTTTCTTTTCTTTTCAAATTCTTCATAGGTTAACATACAGTCCGAGACAGAGAATAAGCTAAGGAAGTGGTCATTACATTTAGGAAGTCGTTTCCTTGTAGTTAACAATTACATCATAAGTGTATATAAAAATGAAAAGATGCATATTTATAGCATCCCTTCACTACTCGCATTCCTCCAACTGGGTGGATGTGAGTATATGTAAGTGGTATTCAGGATTACAAAGAGCGATAATATACACAGATATTTCAACTGACAGGACTGCAGTTTTCTGTTAAGCTACATAAAATCTAAATCTCTAGACCTGAACCCATTACAATCTCCAGTTTATCAGGTATCATGGAGGACATTACTGAATAATTTGCCTTGTCCAACGAAAGAGAATAAGGAAAAACGTGCCTTTCTGCATGACCATTTATATCTGTTACTTGCAGATTACCTGAGACGTATACACACAGAAAGGAGCCTTTCGAACACCATTCGGTTTGCATTGAGAGCCACCATCTCCGAAACGGATCAATTTCAATCACATCTCCCTGGAGATGTACTATCTTTCTTTTTCAATGGGGCACAGAAATTCCGCAAAATACAGACGAAAAAGAGGACGAGGGGAGAGAAGCCGTGCCGACATTAAGAATGCCGTAAGAGCTACTACTACTATCGAGCCTCCACTACTATCGCTTCCTCCCACCCGATCCCCAATCGATCATGTCTATGATTCTCAACGGCAGAACTTTCCACGCACAATGGGAGGGAGGAAACGCACGTGTGCGAGCGATGTGTGTTCCACTCAATTAAACAATTCTGATTATATGGATGTACGGTGTTCCGGTGTTAAAATAAGAACTGTGGGAGGTGTCTCGCAGCATACTTCGAGTGTGCCATTCTTCTTCTTCATTATGTCTACGAGAAATACAAACTATGATTTAATTATTCTTGGATAAATGAGAGTTTTAAACAGAGACTTTAAATAAATAATCCAACTCGAATATATTTCGAATTTTGGAGAATTAGAAACCGAAACTGGAAAAAAAAAAAAAAAAAAAAAAGGAAGAAAAGCCCAGAAACTGAAAGTAGATGGAAAAAAATTTAGGGCAGTATACACTGGAGTAGAAAGAGACTGTTAGGGGTACTGGGCACTAAGAAAAGAAAACTAAAGACTGGTTATTAAACAAGTTAGTTAAAAGACTGACAATAAAATATAAATTACATGGACAGTATGGAAGAAGAAGCGGATAAGACTGTCAAGGCCACATTGGAAAAGTGTATGAAGCAGCAGGGAATATATACTCCGAAAGATGGGAGCGAGAAGATGCAATAAGTGATAAAAATGGTGTGCTGCTGAGGAGGATAAGATTGTTGAAGGATGAAATAGCACTTTGATGAGATTTCAAATGTAGAAAACAATAGAACTGAACAAAAAATGAAGTACAATAATGGAGGAACAACCTACAATGTAATGTTTAATTTCATATTTATATACGGATTTAAATATTACACTAGAATCAATATCTATAAAAAGAAGTAAAGATTGATAGAGAGAAAAGAAGAAGCAACGATAACCATAATTCCAAAGAAAATTGATGTCACTAAATGTGAAAATTGAAGAGTTTCACGGAGTCAGGAATTCACGCTGCAATGCCTTGTTCTTGAATTCATTCACACTATTTGCACACAACATCCAATGGCAATCCATTCCAATCACGCACTACTCTATGAGAGAAAAATCTAGCTCTCACTCCATTCTTGATGACATTCATTCTCAACTTCAGAGGAAGCCCTCTCGTCCTTTCCTCGCCATCCATAAAATGAAAAATTCCATCTAGTGGATTCTGCATGATCTAAATCACAATCATATCACCCCTCTTTCTCCTGTTTGCTAGTATCTGTAGTCTACAAATTCTCAATCTGTCTTCGTAATCGGTATTTACTCTCTATATCCGCATGATGTCATTTTAACACTCTCCTTTGCACTCTCTCCACTATCATAATCAGCATGGAAACCATGAGACCAGACCTGCACACAATAGTCCAAGTGTGGTCTTATCGATGCCTTATAAAGAGGCAAAATGACTTCATCATCTTTACATATCAATTTTTTTCAGCATTGCAATTATCCTCTAAATTGTATTTGCAACCTTTGCTAACTCTCGAACTTCGACTTCTTAGCTACTAGAACTCCAAGATCCCTAGCTTGATCGGTTTCTTCTAGCATTATCCCATCAATATAATATGGCATTGGATATCAAATCACACCGAAATGCATGACTATATTTACTAACATTCAAATGACAGCCATTTTCACAAGCACACAACCCCAGCGTATTCAAACCATGTGCAAGTTGATTTTAGTACACGTAGTACTGTGCATCTCAGTTTTACTTTAAGGAATATTGCTGAATTCGTAACTCTATCAGAGAATACAATACCGATGCTCTACAACCCACTTACGAAACAGACACTAGGCTGGTGTAAAGAACATCAGCAGTCCGTGATATCGGGCAACAAATTATTACACCACATGCTTTTCCAACTGAACAGACAAAGAGTGGGTATGTGAGAATGCTTATACTCGAGTGCATCAACTAAGGGAAGTTTGGTGGTGTCATAGTCTGAAGCTGTTACTTCTGGTATGGACCAGGATCTGCGGTTGTTATGCCTGGAAGGATGAACGCCAACAGATATTCAATGCTTTTAGATAAAGCTACTGTAATGTAGGAAACATTGAGTTATGTAACAGACTTGAGTCTGAGTGCATTGCACAGGTCAAAGCAAAACGATTTAGGACACCGAAAGTCGAAGGCGGACCTGACTAGTAAATTCTGTCTGATATGAAATGGCAATCAGTGAAGGAAGAGTGGTAAAAAGTACCCGACTTAAACTGAATGCGACTAGTATGATTAGTTTAATGGAATACAATAATATCCCCATTACAAATCTGTAAGGCTAATAAATCTACTAATTAATCTTTATTTTGAGAGATATATTAATATGAAGGTATACAATATCCTTGAATGTTCAAGTACGTGCAGGATAGTTTCAAGGATGTTCAGATATGTCTCCATATTAATAAATTCTTCAAAACAAAATTTAAATTATTAGGTCTTGAGCGTCAGTAATAGGGGCAGTTCTGTTCCATTAAACTTTGCTTATCAAATGCGGATCTGAGAAAAGAAGCTGCAAGCAACTTGTAGCCCCTTTTCTTGTTGAACAAGAAAAGGGCATCACAAAATGCATCATACTTTCCGCCAACTGGAAATTTAGGTTTCTCTAAAATACAGTGTGTCCCCAAACTAATTTCACATAGTGCTATTTTGGCATTTTCACGAAAATCTTTTGACTATCATAATAATGAGACCAATATTTCAATTAAAAAGATTTTCAGAACGAGATTTAAAAAATATATATAACCTTCTGACAGGCTACTCAGTAAAAGTTCACGCAGAGAAAATTCGCGTTTTTCCCGCCAGCACCAGGCATCTCCTTCATGGGCTGTAATGTATTTTCAATATCATTTCTCTATTACTGCAGTGAATTCATCTTTAAAGTCATGATTTGTGATATGAAATAAGTATGGAATGATCAGAGAGAATCATAAAAAGTATTTCATATGTAACTTAGCTTTGTCACGTGGTTGCTACAAGTGCCAGACGCATGCTAACAATTTTAATGCGACTTGCAAGAATATATTGAGAAAAAAAATTTTACGTATCTACATAAAGTCAGATCACCAAAGATATAAGCACGCGAACGGATACAAAAATATCCATAAACAGCATAATTTTGCAAACAAACAAACTTTGTTTCGCATGAAATTAAGCAAATCGAAAACTATAAAGAAAATAGTAGATTACCCACCTTCGATGTAGATATTTTATTACCGACTTCCTACGGATATAGATCCTTCCTCTTCCAATTCCGGTTATGGATGAGACTGCTACAGGTCACTTATTTTGAATTCAAACAGGAAACACACGAAAGCCTCGTTTCCTATTACTAAATGGCAATACTCTTACAATGATGTCATTCGTTCTTTCATCCCAAACGTGAACACTTAAACGTGACATATTTGAGACAGTACTGTAGCATTATTTCGTGTCGTTTTTTTTTAAAGCATGGAAATGACCGGTGCACTTTCAAGCTTGATAATGAACGTCACTATACCAAATGAACTTAAGACCGTTTTTGGTTTATATATTTTCTTCCTGTGACAGAGACGAAATATCGGAACGATTAAACCTATTATTTACTTATTTCTCCGTGCTGTATTTATTTATTTATTAAATTTAATTAACTAAACCAGTATAAAGCAAGCACCTAAACACGCGCATACAGTAAAACAGTTTATTGGCATATGTATAATTTTGTTTTTCTCAATTTTTGCTATTAAAAATAGTCCAAAATGCAAACCTAAATTAGAATGATTTGGAAACTTCAGGTGGAGATTTCTATTATGTATTTCAATTCAGTAAAGTGATTCTAGCAGATACTTAAGTACTTATATGAGGCGCAACTAAAAAAATAAAAAAAGAAAAGTATTTAGTTGTAAAAGCTTTTATAGAAGGACATCTGGCTGCAAAAGCAAGGCGAGGAAAAGAAATAATGTCGATAAAACTATAAGTTCTGTTATATTTTCATGCATGAAATTTTTCACTGGGATTGCAAAACGTTTCTTGTGTGAAGAGTAATGCAATTCAAGATGTCAAAAGAAATAACAAGATTCCTGAAGGGAATATACATATTAACAATTATATTAAAAATTATACTCCCATACAACGAATTTAATTTTACAGATAGATGCTCCGATGTGAGGCAAACAAAAATTGCAAAACATTACTCAAAAATGCAATGGACTTCAGAAAAAACCATTTTTCAGGCCCAACTTTTTTTGAGAAAGCAGCCGGTTAACTTTAAACTAAACAGCAAATTCCAAGCCCAAGAGAATAATCCGACTGGGAACGCTTTAAGCGTACATGCTTCAAGTGAAAGCACGTGAGGCATCAGGCGAGCAAGCAGGGGGAAACCCTCTCAGCAGTTCATGCGCGTGCATAGCGACTCTGCTGTTACCATTTCATCTAATGGAAATTCCACTTTGGTCTAATAAATCTACAGGCCTCTGAGAGAGTAGATGTGGCAAGTTTACGGTATACTGCCAAGAACAATTCTGATGTTCGCGTTAAAGACAGTTTGTGAATGAAAGCGCTAATAAAATTCAATGGAAAATGGACATCGTGTTTGTATTACTACTAAAAAAAAAAAAAAAAGACTGAATATAAGGGATAGAACCTGCAATGACATGTCAAAAAAATGTACCATTCAACAGAATAAGAACATAAAAGAAATAACAGAATTTGCAAACGGACAAGTCAAAGAATGAAATAGTGAAAAATGCAGTTCTGTTATGTTAGCAGAACTATCAATTTTTAACATCCTTGCATGACTATGCAAGTTTATAGTTAATTAATTACTACTATCTAAATGACCCAAGGTTATGAATGTTTCATAATGTTAGTTTAGGAATATATGAAATGGAAAAAATAAAAATGTTGGGTAGCTTCATATAAATTTTATTAAACTTGATCTAGAGAAGATCTCATATTTGCACAAAGAGAAAAGATGACTAGCAGGATTCTGGATAAATTTGAAGGCTGGGCATTTTCTGTTCAACTATTTCACACACGTTTGATTTAAATAGAGCATTTAGTTGCCCAATTTAAACAATACATGATGTGAAACTGTTTGCAAAGTATTATGACACTCAAGATGCACTGAAACCCGGAAATTGCTGTAATGAATAATCATTGCACATAATATTATTACAACGTTCAATGGGCCCATATTCATCTCACGATTCGTAATAGTCACAACAAATATGAATAAGTTCAATGTAGGTAGATGTACTAACAGTCAGGAAACGTCCGTGTGTTACCAGTCGGATGTGTTTTCTAACCTGGTGCGTTGAGCTCATGCTAGCTTGAAATGTTAGTGAGCAGAATTACATCAAGTATGCATGTGTAACAAAAAAAAAAAAAAAAAAAATTAGGCATGAATGAGCTTTACACACACACACACAAATTCTTTAGGATCTTGCTAGTTCTTCTGAGCACTAACAGGTATTCAAATTCAGCTGGTCGTTAACCTTAAAACACTTAATATTAAAAATCGCTATCAGGATCAAAATAAAACTATAAATGCACCCCCCCCTTAACATGGGATCTCTCCTACAAGGTGTACAATATAACAGCAGTTTCATAAAAAATAAAAGGAGAGCAGTAACTTATCATCCTCGAGTGAACTTGAACTCTGATGCAGTAGTATCAAATCGGTCGCGATCAAAGAATGCTCTACCTATAAACGAAACGACAATGAACATCGGAGACAAAATTTACCACGACGTCGTTAAACGGAGCTGAAGCGAGACTGCCGAAATGAGTGGGTAGGCCGTAATGGAATCATTAATCGCTCGAAGTGGCCACTTGGAGCAGAGAAAGTCGGCCGCCTATGAGACATGATTTATGCTGCAACCGGGCAATGAGATAAGAATGGAAATAGGCGGGTAAGCTGCTCTTGTATACAGGAACCAGCCTAATAAGTTGAATGCCGAGAGCAGGAGCATCGATAAAACTATCACACTTATCTTACTCTAAAGGGAAGCGGGAACTACAAACAGGAGTTTGTGATGATCGTCAAATTCAATTTGTAACTAGAAAATAACAGGATGGCGATGATGAATGGAGGCTAGAGGCAATGGTTTCAGTAAGGCAAGTAAGCCACATCCACAAATACGCAATTCTTGGCAATAGAAACTGATAAATGTGAGACTACGCTAACATTAAATAGTTTGTACTCAGTATGGGATATTTGCTTCAAAAATTGCGCACGTGGATAAAACCGACCGTGACTGGTGATAAGAAAGAGAAACTATTAGTTGCAGTTTCCATGATTACCACAAATGTCATCGAATCAATGAAAAAACGATTAGTTGAGGTTCGGTTAGCTAACAAAATTTCGAAACCTACAAGTGAGGAACCTTTATCTGGTCTCTTTTGACTAAAGGTGAGTTAGCCAGTCTCATACAAGGATTTTTCGTCCCACAGAATGCAGAATACGTAAACCGGTCCCGTGACAACACACATTTACAGACATAAGATACACCCTGGAATAAGGATTAACCAACCTTTTCCGTAGGATTTCTGTTTCGGTTGCCTACATGATGTGTGAGTCTACGCGTGAAATGTAAAAATCATCAATCATAATAATCTTGAACACCTGCGAACCAATATCCATAACTTTAAACTCCAAAATTTAAGAATTTTGGAATTTGTTTCTCAAAACTGCCTTCTTTAATAAACCAATAAAAAGCTAAAATGCACATATTACAATCCACAATATTCTTAAGATCTTGTAATTCTATGCTGCTACCACTACTTGTGTAGTTATAGGCTTTGCTGAGTTTAATATCCAATTAACTTTAGTTCTTTTCCTTAAATCAGAATCTCTTTCATAAACATTGTTGAAAAAGAGAAATAATCAGATACTCCAGCTTAATCGCAGCATATTACTATGAAGAAAATATAATTCGGATTAGAGAATAACTAGAAGTCACAATAAACTCAATACACACACACCTATCAAAATTAATGATATAAAGAATATAAGAAAAGAACATGTAGGTGGCTATAAAAATGAAAAAAGAAAAAAAAAGAAAGTAAGTGCAAAATTTGGGACGAATTATGAAAAGCAAATACAAATCTCGAACATATGTGAAAAGCTGACAAAGGGAAGGAAAAATTACAACAGAGATGCGTCGTGAATAAACAAAAAAAAAAGTACAAAGACAAGATGAAGAATAAGAAAAGTACGGGTAAAATGAAAACGAAACTGAAGTAATAGAGGCAGAGATGTAAAGAGTTAAAGATGTTTTCTAAATTAAATAACCAGCCAGGAAAACTACGATGTAAGAATAAAAACATACACCGATTAAGACGACATTTTATAAAGAATAATCACAAAAGAAGACTGGTTGATGAAAAAAAGAACGGGACAGATTAAATATGAAAAGAATGCTGTCATAAAACGAGTTAAAGACTCAAACATGGTACACACTGCAAAAGGAAAAGGGAGGAAAAAATAAAGGAGACCATAAAAAACGCCATGAAAGGCATATGAAAACGCGTGTTATACGGAGTGAAGAACTTCTTCCAGCGGTTTCTTGCTGATGAATGTGAATTTTCCAAATCGTGGATCACGCCATCTCCTTTGGTAACCGGGATAGATTTGTGCTGCAGTGCTCGTACTACTTAAGATTTTCGTCTCGAATTACGGAATGGAACTATAATTCAAGTGTCTTCGGAGATATCCTTCTTAAGCAACCATTTTCGACAGCAGTTTACTTGGTATTGCCGTTTGTTAAAATGATTTAATAACATTAGCAGTAGTGTACAAACTATTTTGTCGTCGCAAGATTCACGGAAATATTAAATGCGTGGTGCATTCCAATAACTTCGTCATGCGGAGGTAGGAAAAATGAGTCAAATAAATTTTTGGCAAATTTGCATGATACAAGCCAATAAATATTTTAGCAATCATTAGTTTACAAACACAGTATAGTTATACAACATTACGCGAGTGGGATTTACAAAACAAAATAAAAAGAAAGGTAAGTGGAGAAAGCCAAGATTATACATAGCTTCGCTAACAATATAATTAATCATCTTGGCCCAAATATTGGGCCAAGATGAAAATATTGGCCCAAAAAGGTTACAAAAACATAATTACTTAAAACCATTATTAACTAAATGTATGCTCAAATGAATCCGCTTTTCCCAGAGTTCACAGCACAAAAAGACCGACGATTTTGAAGGTGTTAATTTTAGAATTTGAAACGCCATCATAATCAATAGAACAAGGGTAATATGGATCACAAATACTGGACAATAAATAATAAAAACAAATTAAAAATAACCATCAATAACAATTTTGAAATTATTGAAGAAAATAACTTCTCAAAGAAGCAGGAAATGATGCATTGAATATAAAGGCAAACCAACAATACTTTCTTTCGTTATGATATTAAACTTGGAAGCAGGTGCTGTTTTCCGTTAAACTAACCATCTGCTTGCACCCACGAAACTTCCATTAGGTGTAAGCAACATACAAGCTAGCAACGGCATTACCTTCCCGTTTAATTAAGCTGAATAGCAAGGAAATTTTTATCCACAGGTATGTTGTGTGGTAAGCTACACTGTTGGATGTATAAACCCTAACGAAGCGCCATTAACAGAAACTTTCCCACAACACTGAGTTCTGCAATCTAATGAATGACGAACGATCTGGTCCAGCCAGATCGATAGTGGCCATCATTTTGTTTGTTTACTTGTTTACGTTGTAACAATTGCTGTGGTTATTGAGGGGAATTTCCCATAATAAGCGACTATATTGCGGTTCGTTTATTCCAGATATAGCAAAATAGTATAGTACAGCTTACATCCCCAACCAATGGGACAGCCAGTATCAACTACGGAAGGAGGAGGCACTCGAGTGAACTTCTCTATGAAAGAAAACGCCAGCCGGTATCCTATATACTTCAGCAAAACAGAGATGATAACCGGACTAAACTCGCAATACCCTGGAAAGGATACGGTTGTTTAATTAAAGCAACTAAGGCTACATACAGATGTGTGTCATACCAAAATGAGTGTGTTTTTTATGGTTTGTATGTGCAGGATAAAAATGTCCCTTGAAAGGGAAATTAACTTTATTATCTTGTAGACAATTTAAGGATTTAATATATGAGGCCGATCTTTACATTAAGAATAAAGGTAGACTACAATAACAAATTGCTAAACTAAATAAAATTTTTTCAATGTTTAAATAATAAGAAACATAATATTGTAGCGTTTTTGCCTATTGGTCACTTAAAAAAACATTTAAACTACATACGAGATGACCCGACAAATGTTAGCACGGATCTAAAACATCAAATTTTATTAAAATTCGCCCAGACGGGAAAAAAGTACATGTTTACGTAAGGTCAAAATGAAATTTAACAGGTGCTTACTTGGTTCTGCGAAAAACATCGAACCATAACAAGTCATAGTATACTAATAGTAAACCAAAGGAACTAGGAAGTCCATTAAGAAAATTAAAACTCTCATTTTTCATTTTTTCTTGAAAAGCGCGTAGGAATACGAGATTACTAACCTGGTATGGATAATTAAGAAGCTGATTATCATTCACGTTTTTGCTTCTAGGAAGAAACATAAGTCCTGACCATTTCATCTAAACCACAAAGATCCGCATACACAGAAGGCGCAGGTCAGACGATAGGATTAAGTAATTCTGAATCCAGATTGTGTTTACCTTCCTGTATAAATGTGCATCTTTGCGCGTATGAAAATGACTTGGACCAGGCGAAATATCGGTTAATAATTTAATAATAATTTATTTAATTATTATCCCTATGTATGTTTCTTCCCCAAAGCAAAAGCTTGATGTAAGACATAGACATTGTGAATCTTAACCAAAAATAAATAAACATAAAAAAACCAGCTTTCTGAAATTATTTGAAAAAAAAAAAAAAATCGTTCAATAGATTACTATCCAGTTAATTTTACATAAGAAAATATTCATTTCACACATGTAACAACCTATTGATCTTACTTGTGACTGAAAACCTCTAAATGGAAGCAAAGTGTCTCAGCATTCTGAACTGAGAGGACATACATGCTCAAAATTACACAAAATCTCGTAGTGTAAGAAAATTCATTTGTTACAAAATGTAAAATGATGTTTAGTGCGTTTCTTTTTTGCAACTGTGTACATTCCACGAGAGCCAATCGATTATCATCATCCCCCCCCCTTTTTTTTTAATGAAAGCTGAAGTGGTGGCGCAAATTTGCACAAATTTATAAAAACTTCCAAACCGTTTATTCTCGAAGTCATAAAACGCTAGGGAAATGTAAAAATATTTTTGAAAAGTTAACCGAGTAAGTTCGTGTAATAGTTAATTCCCTTTTATCCGCGTTGGACCATTTGGTTTAGAAACGACATACCAGCATTCAGAACCTTTTTGTGTCGCTTGTGGAAGTTAGATGTTATACCACAGAAGTGTGGTAGATGTTGATTTTATATATAGATATCAGCCTAGTTATATTAAGGTTGAGTTTCGTTCATATTAATGTCTGGCTTGCCTTCCAATAGAAAAAAATGTTCAATTATTCAAACAGACAAAATGATATGATTCTCCTGGTTGCACTTCACTACTCGACAAATAACTGCGACTGTCGGGACAATAGTCGGCAGTTTCACCAAAATAATAATTATTCTGGTGAAACTGCCGAAATGGGAATGATCAATACAAATACTAATACAATTCTACTGACATTTTCAAGTGGGGAGAGGGAAAGAGTATTGTAATAATGTTTGTTTAAATGCAGGAAATCCCTGCAAGTGCACTAGCAGCCTTCATTCTACTGCATATACTGATGCTCTTCCTGCTAACTCCGTACTTCATAGCGCTAGTACCTATCGCATTATAAATTCATCGTGAATTTCATTATTAATATTACAGACAAAGTTTTATTTCCAAATGAAAGAGAATCAAAGGATCCAGTTTAATTTCTTATAAACCACCGAAAAAAGTTTAGTTACTTCTTGATCTCTTCTGAAAATAAAGGAGCATAATTCAAACATACCACAAAACCAACTTAAAATCTGAAAGCATCGTGTCTGATACTTCTGCTACTTAACAAGAAAATAAAACAGAAATAAAATTTAGCTAACAGAGGATATATTCTTATAGAAAAAGAGAGATCACCACCATCATTTAATTTCCTGATAATAGTATTTCTTTTCAAAACGATCTTAATTACCTATATTTTTCGCCCACACATTAACAAACCAACCAGAATCATTCCTAGACTACGGAACATTATATTAAGCCTACTAACTGCGTGTGTTCGCGAAAAAAAACCTGCCACCTTAATATATGACATCGACTAATTCGCACTCATTATGAAATGGCTTTATATAATCATTTACGCGCCTTAGACGGAATCATACCAGGTCTATCCTACTGAAGGGCAATGTCATGTTGTCTTCGCGACTACGCTAGCCCTAATTTTCAAAGTCATAGTCTGTATATTAATACGGAAAAAAGAATATTTTCAAACCTATTGCTTGAAAGTTGCTCCGCGAATTTTATTGAAAGTGGTCTACATACGAAATCTCCAATTGTAATCACAGTGCGTTTATAAAATATCTTCACTACTACTTCGTACGTTATCCACTGCCCGACTCTCAGAGAAGATAGGAACTTGCTAGTCGGAGGAAGATTAACGGTGTCAAATTAATTATCTGTGATGAATATAAAACCATGATCTTTTCTGCTCACTCTCCAAGAAAAGTAGCCAATATATCGGCATTGTTAATAATATCAATGCTGTTCAAGATCGATCACCATATCTTTTACAATATAGCAGGCCTTCCATCAAGAATAATCAGTATTATCTCTGGCTATTAAGATTACTAGACGTCAATAGGATTCTCTACTGGTGTGAGCTACCTCAATCAAGGAAAACACTACCTATTATCACCCAATTAGAGCAGCATTTAACAGATATCACATCCCATAACATTACCCAGAAAACTCAAGCTTGGCATATGCCATCCTGCTCCACCGTATAAGAAGAGAATTTCAATAAAATTTTGATCACTTCCGAACAGACGGATGAGAGCATCACTGCATTTTGAATAGAAAAAAGCCAAAATATGTTTATGCCAGAAAGTTTTAACAAGAAGTTAACAAGAAATTGGTAATGTATAAGCAATTTTCAAATGGATTCCAAGAGAAATCTGGTTTGATTTACAAATTTGGTCATACTAAAAGTAAACAAAATACACTTGCTTTTTAGAGAAATAAAAAAAAGGAGTCTGCTCTACCAATGAAGTTAACAAGAAATTGCACCTCCCATAACAAACTGGACTAAAAAAGAACAATTTTAGTCATTTGGCGGTGCAAGAATTCCGATGAAAAATCAGAACTTGTTTTCTGAATACAATGTCTTTCCTCCAATTGCACTGGAGGAAAGATATATGAATAAGATACAACAGTCGTTTAACTCTGATATTACTCAAAACAGTGTGAGGATAAAGAGCCATTCATTATCAAGAAGTTGGAAACCAGATAAGCTATCAGAGACTGGATCTGCTAAAGGCTGAAGATAAATCATAAAATGAGTAAAATGAAGAGCTGAGTAACAGGACTTTTATGGCATACCCGATAAAATGACTCTGAAGTGTCAACAGCAACTGTGCAGGTTTGCTAAATGTATATAACAGAACCTACAGATCAAGAATAAAACTACCTTTTTTTTTTGCGAATAGCCTCGTTGTGTCCGTAGGGAAAAAACTTGCACATGTATGAACCGATCTGATAGTAAGTATATAGACCTCGAGGAAAAAATGTTAAGCAATTTTGTTTTATTAAGTGGACAATAATAACTTCCACTTTATATCAGGATCAAAAGACACTGCGCCAATAGCTTCATTGGACGAATGACGTGCGCAGCGGAGGTAATTTTAATCTCTTCTTTGGAGTAATAATTAATTACACCACGAGAATATACCGACCTTATCGTATTAATCTTGAATTTTGTTTATCAAATAATACCGTAAACACACTTGCAATGCATGCGTACATTTCCTAACTGGTTTCCCCTACGCATGCCCAAAGAACATTTTAAATTGTCCTTGTGAGGGAGTGTCTGAATTTGCAATTTGACATTCTGAGCTGCCATTGCAACTAGTCAAATCTAGACACATCTGATTTCCTTTTATCATTCTGGGTCTGTTGGTAATCAGCAACTTCTCCCAATACAGGAGGAATGTATATAAGAAAAGTTTATAGTACAACATCCGAAAATTGTTCTAGAGACCAAATGGCATTTTTCAAGCTATTTGGAAAGAGAGAGGGAGAGGGTAGTGGTGATAGTCTCACACCGTCCGTGCGACGATGAAAATCTAATCATTCATGATTAGATTATTAGATGCCATACACTTGACCACTTATCAAAGCTCAGATTTTTCTGTTTTCATATCCAACTACTCGGAATACATGTGTGCGCGTGTGGAAGGAAAGGGGGAATATCCTGTGCTCTCATCTCCATATCAGACTAGTTAACTCACCTTCATTTGAAAAGCCCTTGTTTTCCACGTCTTGCATGGGATTCTAATCTAGGCCTTTCCAATACATGGGAAAGTCTGGGTAATTCAGATGCGTCACTGATTAAAATTTAATATTTTCTTAAAGATACATTATAACAGATTAAGCTATCATTGAAAGAGAACGCAACGAAATTAAACTTAAGTTTAGTTAATTTTGTTGTCACGTTTGTTCCTATCTTTCAATTGTGGAACACTAGCCATGTCAACTACCTGTACACTTTTAAGTGATATCATGAGAGAATCTTAATGAAGGCAAGTCGATGAATAATACAATGGGTATGTTAACTTATTTCTCTTTATAAATGTTGGATTTTCTTGGGTAAAAAGAAAGAGATAATACAATATTGTCTAAATGTTGATTGACGCGTGTGTTATAATTAAACCTAATTTCACCAGAGCAGGATCTACAGTCCTATAGCTATTGTGTGTCAAAATTCATCAGTTCCAAGATTCACTTTGAAAAATTGGAAAAATCAAAATAAATAATTTACTTCGAAGTGCTGGAAAATTGAAATACAAAAAACAAAGAAACATCGTTATATTCAATTAAATCAGAGCTTGGTAGGATGCGAACTTTTCAAGTATAATGTAGCATCCTACCAAGCTCTGATTTAATTGAATATAACGATGTTTCTTTGTTTTTTTATAAACAAAAAGTATTTCTCTTTGAATGTATCTTTCTCCAGAAAGTTCCACTGGAGAAAGATACATTCAAAGAGAAATTCCTTTTGTTTATATATATATATATATATAATAAACAAAACTTACAGAATTTTTATTAACAAAATAGAGAATATAAATGTGCATTTTTGTGAAATCTGTGAGAAGTATGGAATTCTTTTTCATAAGACACAAATACGCCTAATTGGGGTTCAAATTTGGTGTTCTCAATCAAAATCGACTAATGCTCATCAGATTAAGGCTGATCTTTAAAAATGTCTTTTAACAAGGTGAATATTGCCACAAACATATACGATATTCACCGACATATACTCGTGATAAATGCGACTAATAAATCCGCGGCATTCAAGTTTGCACCGGCTGCGTGAGGTATCGGTGGCAGTGCTCCACAACGAGAGTGCAACATATGCAAGCGAATAGGCATAGCTGCGTCATATTAGCACTATGACCAGCGAAACAACAATTTCATGATTCTGTTTCGACATTTATAAAAAGCATTCCTAGCTCGAGGGCCGTATAATAACAGGCTGGATCCGGCCTGTGGGCCGTAGAGTGCCGACCCCTGTTCCAAAATAACACTTGGAAAGTGACCCAGTGGCCTTACGTGTGGCAGTTGGTAATGTATTGGCTGAGTTCACAGGGACCTTGCCTGGTGGTAACGATAACCATAAAATAGTTAAATGGATTATTTACGCAAACAAAATAAGTTACTCGTGGAATATTCGCTCAACGTTTCATAAGCATAAAACGAGTTTAAAAGGTGGAACATCACGTGTAAATGAACAACATAGATGCGAGTTCAAAAATTGAAATGGGCAGTGCAATCCTAATAACTAAGTAGTAGTAGCAAACACGAAGTAAATAAAAAAAAAAAATTAAATTAAAAAAATTGAATTTGTTATGATTTTTGTGATAATTAGAACTTAATACTCTAAGTATAATAACTTCAATAAAACTGATCTGAAGAGTATTGCTTGAAATTATATATTTCCTAACTGAGCTATCCGTTACTAAATTTTCCACAAGATTTTTTTATACCATGTTAAGACTGGAAATGAGTAAAAAAAATAAATAATATTAGAGGAAACAGTCTCCCTCCGCTCTCTGATTACAAATTGGAAAAATATAGTGTATAGTGACGTGTAGTGTATGTAAATATCCACTATTCTGAAAATTAAAAATAATGAATTTTCTAATATAATACAATATTACGTATTTTGTTCACTGCGAGCACGCTGGCCAATAAATATAACATGGGCATAATGCAGCAGAATATGCACGCACGAGAAAGTGCTTCCATTTTTCAAGACCGACCATGATTTAAGTATAGGTATAGAAGAATATTTCCATCGAAGAGTATAGGATGCTCTACAGTCAGGGAGCAGTAAGTGGATTTCACGGCTGAATAGTAAACTCCAAGCTCAAAGTCCGAAAGTCATACCGGCAGCCTGTGCGCGGGCTAAGCAATGAAAGATGGTTCTCTCCCTGGCTGCTGATAATCTGTTCGTAAGCAGGAAGACTAAATGGCTCGCCATAATACATGCCATAGCTCAATGTCATCGGTAAACACTTGTCACAGCTCGTACTTTGCCCGTAAACTCAAAAGAACCAATAGCATCTCCCTTCTAAGCCTCTGGAGAGTGTAATGGGTTACGAACCCCGCCTTACGCCTCTTCCCATTCAGTAATAAGCCGCGACAGTCCATGGGATGATATACGGATCTTTCTTAACACGAAAAGATAATAAAATGTAGCGGTGCAACTTGGCGTGTTGTTACAGTGAGAATAACTAATGGCGGCAGTCGGATCCCATCATTATAGCGGTCTTCTTCTGCGTGCAATGTATGTCTTCAACTGTTCTGCTTCATCACATGCATTACATCCAGTAGCAGGTGGAGCCACGCGATTACATAAGCATTGGAGTAAATACAGTGTTTACATGGCTGAAGCATCACTCATTATGTTCCGCCTATTATCAATGGGATAATGCGGGAGAAGTAAAAACCACGGGACAAATTAGTGTTGACTGAAATCTCCGCATCATGTCACTCGCAATTATTTTTATCGCTAGTGCCAGTAATGCAGGCATTGAATATTAACCAGAACACGTCAAGGAAATTCGGGAGAAATGACACAAAACCGAACTAATGGGAACATGTTCTAAATGAAATATCACAGACAGCATAGTTCGTTTTTCGAATCCCTTGAGTGACATTAATTTGAAATTATTACAGCAGTCGGGTTTACATAGCTGGCATTAAAAATCTATTAGTTAGAACTGTTTAGCTACCGTCAGTGCTAATGGCATTTACTCTAACTACTTCTTTTTTTTTAATGCCATAAACAAGTGTCCTATTGCGAATCACTAAATTTCACATTTCGAATTAAACTCAAGGAATTTAATTGCCGATCTTTCTCTCTCTCTCTCTCTCACACACACACACACACACAAACAAACAGGTGCAAGGGCTATAGCAAATAAATGAGATGTGTGGGTTGAAATCAAAAGTAAAGTAATAAAGTATTCTGTTGGTATTCTTTTGAAGAGCCTGGAGGTTGCAATCTTTAGGAAATGCTTCATGGGAAAGGCTGTTCCACAGAAGTGAAATAGATGGAATGAAAGATGAATGGGAGTAGCAGGTTTGAATATAAAGGACAGCTGCTGCTCGTATTTTTGTAGGTTTAGCAGAAATGGGAAGGAGTTTGGTGAATACCAGTTCTGCTGAACAGCACCCATGGAAATATTCGTAGAAGAGATACAATATGGAACTGACCATTAATTATTATGAGACAGTAGTTGAAGCGTGTGCGTGAATGAGTGAGTGAGAGAGGTGAGGCGGAGGAATCTTCAATCAACCATACTGCCCTCTTCTGAACAGCATCAAGAATTTTTTTAGGGGCATCACCTCAAATGTGAGAGCAGTATTCCAAGAATGGGTAGATTTAGGGGTTTGTAAAGTAGTTGGACAGGCGGAAAGTAACGTCTTGAGTGAAAAAGGACCCCAAGTTTTTAGGAAGCCGATGATGCTATAGAAGCGATGTGCTTGTGCCAGAAAAGGCTAGAGATAAGTGTCAGTCCGAGAAGAGAGAGAGAGAGATGGGCTTGCCTGTTAAAATAAACATTATCAAAGGTAAGGGAAGCTCTTGTTTTTTTTTTTTTTTTTTTTGCAGAAAGTTATCGTTGTATTGCAGGATGGCGTGGAGCTAGGGCAATTCTTGTAGATGATCTTAAAGCTTGAGATGTTTGAACACTGCACGGCTTATGATAAGCCAATCTCGAGTACAACACAGGTTTCTCCAAATCTTTTCGTGTCACGTGTGCAGAGGTAGATGGCGTACGCAAAATCTGCAGCAGATCTTGACTTGCGGAATCCATATCGGTTGCCACTGAGCTGACAATCCTTCGGGATGGATAATTTGATGATAGACGCATAACTTTATTTTATTTATTTTTTTTTGGGGGGGGGGGGGGGTCCGCTGGAAAGGTCATTATTAACCTTATTGAATCCGAAATATATCAGATATGAAGTTTATGGGCTGTATACCTTTCAAAATACTAAATAAAAGTATCTTTGATAACAACAAAGTGCATAAATGCATGCTAGAGATAAAGGAGATAACATGAGTGAATGATGTCACTGTGTAATCGTACACAGTGACATCATTCATTATCATTATTTAATCTACAGTCCAATCGGCGCGCAATTACAGTGACAAAACGAAGGGAAAATATTATGATTATTTCCAATCTTTTTGCTGATAGAAATGGAATTATAAAAATAAAAATAAAAAATCAAGCAGTCTTGAACCAGTTATACGAAAACTACACTGCACTAATGTCAGGGCTAAGATCTATTATAATTATTTATATATATAATACAGTATTATACAAATCAGAATTCAATTCTCAACTGTTGATAGTAACGTTTCACGAGGACTATCATGATCAAGTACAAATAAAAATCCAAAGTGGGAGTCAAAGTTGTAACACTCATTTATAATTACATTTCGATTTGCATGGGCATGATTTTGTTTTGTCTAATTCTGTTACTGTAAATGATCCGACTGATATACCAAAATTGAAACAATTCGACAAATTTTAATGGAGTAAATACCTAATTCGTTATATCCCATTTAGTCAGTGCGGAATTATTACTACTGGTTCTGGTTTGAATCCTTTGTCGAGTTTGCATATGATCGATTAAAACTAAAATTTAATCACAGGGACAACTCGTATGTGTTGTGTATCGAAAATCCCCAATTTTATTATTACATCCGACCAGACAGAAGTTATTGCAATACATTATTGGGATGCGTTGTGCCCTTTATATTGCAGCAAATGATCCGACACAATTGATTAGCTTAACAAATTTTTGTAATGATTCCAAAAAGACTCTCGATTCCAATCTCTCTGGCCGAATGTATGGATTGTAGCTTACGGAAGGACAAAATGACTCATAGATGCTTCCGTATTTTGTGAAAAGTCTAACAGGTGAATCAAGTAAAACAAAATTTTAGTCGCTTACACAAAGTTTCCTGCGAAGATTTTCCCCCCATCATTTTTAATCCGTACGATTCTCTCTAGGGGGTACTACCCAAAAAGTGGGGGATCGGCACACATCAAACATTATTAAACGACATAATTGTAAACTGTTTTACAGCCTGATTTCAAAACTGTTTTGTGCATAAGTTGCATAAAACATCCGCACACAAATATTTTGTAGATGTTTCAGTCATTTCATGCAACGTTTACAATCTTATCATTAGTTTACAATAACGCATAAAGCAACTAAAGCTATGAGGCAGTGTATTGTGTTGACTGCGAGTATGCGTATGTTCAGGCTAATTTGTTTTGCGAAAAAAAAAGAAAAAAAAACGCTCCCAACTTAGTATGAGATTGGCCAACTTCCGTGTGCTTTATATAAAGGAATCTCTTACAAGCGGTGTGCATCTCGTCTAGGATGCGAAAAAAATAAATAAAAACTATTTCCAGTCCTATATGGATACTGTATATCTACAGAAGCGAATGTTTATATTCACTATAAAAATGTGTAGCACGACCAACGGAGTTAAAGCCTGCGTCAATGAAAGAGGACTTGCTTGAGACAATATTGTTCTTTAAGAATAAACTGCTACACAATAATTTTTAAAAAATTGTTTTACGGGAATTAAAGTTAATTTGCATGTTTTATATAGGAAGTATAAGTATTTTTTTCTGTAATGCAATAAGTTGTTTTCAATTCATAACTTATTCATGTTTGTTTCTTTTGTTCATTAAACTAAAAGTCAAATTAATTGTATATTTTTAGCATATAATGTAAACATGTTCCAATAGTGTTTTCATTTGTCAGTTGGGTTATGAGATCACTGCTCACTTCAACCGCTCAAAACTAAATTAGAATTTTGATAAATTAAAGAAGTCGGAGATGGAGCTGAAAATTTTCTTCTGGCTCCACAGCCCTGCTAGCGACCGCACAAAATTTTGAATTCATTCCACCCAAGGATAGTTAATCCAGTGTTATGCGATTTTTCATGCCTCTCTATTTTACTTAAGGTAAATAGCTCAAACGTATTGGAATCTAACATTTCGCCTCAATTGACAACTCACATTTCGTTTTATGTAATTTTAGGCTAACATCAAAACATCTCTCTCTCTCTCTCTCTGTCGATTGTTTGACAACTGAGAAGGATTTATCGGGGGAATAAAAATGGTGCATTTTTCTTTTTCTACGAAAAACATCGTGGCAGAAAAAAAAAAAAAAAAAAAAAAAAGTAACAGTATGTCACATATCGTGATTTTCCGCTGGTGAAACATGTCAAGTAAAAGCCGGGAATTTTTTCAGAATGTTTTATTGAAGACTTTAGAAATAAACCACGTAGAGAGATGAGTATTGTCAAACATCTTGATTCCCATTCCCTAGAACATTGATTCTCGACCTTTTTCGACCCCCCCCCCCAAATCCTAGTGACAAAAACTTTACAGCGCGTCCCTCTTTATGGTACTAGCCTTTCTGGCGTACGACGTCAAAATAATATCTCTCCACTAGATAGATATAATAATGAAAACGAAGAGAAAGAAGAAAGCAAAGAAGCTGTTTGTGCAGAGAATGAGGTGGAAGATATATTCAGTGTCACTATATTCTTTTTACACAATGTTCAGGTATAACTATATCCGACATTTAGAAAAAATCTCGCAGCAACTTGAATGGTATCCGATGCTTTAGAATGCTAGCTCAGTTATCCACAGATTAAGGGAATTAAGAGCCCGAACTACGCTGGGTAAAAATAATTTCTTTTATAATGTAAAGACGAAGGGAAAAGCTAGGATGGATACATGCGCAGCATTTGATGAGATAAGTGCAGTATAAATATGTGGGCTGTATATTAAATTTTTCCCAGAGCCTCGTGGAGCTTGGATATATTTACTGACAGTCACGATAAAAATTGTATCGTGACAGTCACGATACAATTTTTTTCGGATTAACGTTGAAGGGACCAAACTTTGGCGCAGTAGATTTTGTTATATTTTTCAGCTGGTACATGACTTGTGCTTAAAATAAGTAATGATCATTATTTTGCAGCAACGTCTCAGCATTAAACGAAGATTCATTACACCAAGGACTGGAAACGTTTTAAAGTTCAACAGTGCCTCTGAGTTACAAAAATATGCATACTCATCAATAGTTCTGGTAAAGTTATTGATTAACATGTTGTCTTTGGATGTGTGATCTCTAGAGAAGAAAATTCATTATTAGCAGCAAACTTGGCAAAAAAACTTTCGATAATACGGCTAATCAACGGACTTCTGGCAATTTCTATTTGAAAACCCACAAATCCTTACACTAAAAGAAATGGTTTACAAGGGAATCGTGGGGGAAATCTGCAAGGTTTTCATGAGAATCAATGGGAATTTATTTTAACACAAATATGTCCCTTTTATTAGAGATTTCGAGTCATACTGAGCAGTCAATGAGACAGCTATACTTGCCCGCAATTTTATTTTTATGTACAAAATCTGACACTTTAAAACCTTTACACGAAAGCAGTAATATACTTAAGATGAAACTCCTCGTTTTTGGATGGAAGTGATTTTTTTTTTTAAACTGCAAAAATGAAACAAGAGCTTATCTATTGTACCCCACATACGCTATCAATTAATACTAAGAAAAAAGCAGTAAAAAAAAAAAAAACTGAAAGGAATTCTGTTAGTGATCTGGGTCGATTTTTTTTATCGTAAATCTAAAGAAGAGAAGACTGTGAAGAGATAAAAACTAAAATGTTACTCAGAGAAGGTGAATAAAGTAGCACACTTTATAGTAAACAGAGTGGATAACCACGTCCTCTCTCTCCGTTCTCAAATCCTGCGAATACAAAAGATGGCTTTGAAGAATGTTAAAAATAGTGCGACTCTCCGTAAATCAATCGATTTCTTCGGGTACTACACGTGGCGAGGACACAAGTAATTAAAAAGGCACCACTAAAAGAAGTGTACGGCAAGCTCGTCTCCAACCATGGAAGAAGCTAATTTGCAATCGTAATTGATTTACAGTTTTTAAATTAATGTTCTGCAAGTTGCGAAGTCAATAAAGTACTTTCTGCGTTCTTTGTATTGAAAATGACAAGTTACATAAGAGACGGAGCTGGAAAACAGAGATGGGGGGGGGGGGGGGCATTCTCATAAAAACTATTAAAACCGATGCGTTGGGACTTTGTATGACTAGTGAAAGAGTAAATATTTATTGACTAATGAAGTGCTTCATTTTTGCATTTCGTTTCATTCTCAAGATTTATTATTTAGAAGCATGTAATGCATTATATAAAGTACTCAATTTTTCAAAAAAGTACTGAACGCTATATAAAAAAAGTATATGAATGAAACTAAATTTAATTTAATATTAACGGGATTTATGTGACCTACGAGTCTTCTGATAAAAGTTTAGCAATAGCAAAACCATGCTTGCCTACTAAACAAATGGAAAAAGCGAAATGCAGTCAACAGGGTCAACGAACCAAGCGATGGTGACTAGCTGTTATTGTGAACCATAAGATCAGTCAATTGCACGATCAGTTGTATATAAATAAATAAACTTTCTCCCTAATCAATAACATCACCAAAATGTCAATTCGTTTGTATTGTAGCATCATTGCTGCATATATTGTACTTGCAAGGCGATTTCGTCAATCTTGCTTAATCTCAATTTTGTCCAAAGACAAAATTGCCAATTAGAACAACAAATTGTTCTAGTTGGCAAGTAAAATTAATAGACACACAGTACGTGGAATCTTGTAAGACAGTGAATCTAAGTAAGTTTATTAAGCAACTCATGTTGGAAGAAAAATACTGTTGAGGAAAAGACTGGTAGAAGTTAGCTACAATGTACAGAAAAATGGCAATTTAAGGAATACTTTATAAGCAATTTTATGAAGAAGTGTCCAATATAAACAGTCATTTCATGAGATTGATCTCTACTGCGATACGATTAAAAGATAGTGTCGAAGCAATCTATTTTGCGTTGACATTAACTGTGGTTCAACAATCCAAGATGCATTCCATCCAAAAACTCAAATGGGAGACAAACATTCCCCCCCCCCCTTTCATGTCCAGTTCCTGCAGAAATATACAAATATTCTGATGCCTGTGGGTAAAGTGGTTCTTGAAATTTCCTTTCAATCCTATATGACTTTGTACCTACAAGTGAGCAAACATTTGTATCCACGATCCACATCAGTATTCAATCACACCAGAAATCGACAAGCCATAAAGAGCTGGTGGTCAAACAGTAATCACCAACGATAGTTCTCCAATGCCAGTAGAAAACCAAACTCAAAAGCTGCATCAGCGACTAGGGCATGCTGCCAGATGCAATTTCTATGCGATTACCGAAAACGACTTAAACTGCTTTTACGAAAACGATTAAATAGCGAACACCCACATTGGCAAATACAGCCAAATACAAATTTATATGATTGTGGAAAATAATCTAAAGTGTTTCCTTATATCAATATAATGAAACCCCACTCACGTTACAAAAAATTCTATATTCAACATTATTACTTCTGATCGTGCTAAGAAGCTGACCGACATGTAAGCCATCGGAAGGTGCTATCTATCAAAACTAGACAACGCTGTTGTCTAGTTTTGATAGCATCTTTCAAAGCATGCATTCAAAGGGCTCATTTTACAAATATATTTACAGTCTTTTAGAGACGATACTCAGAACATTAAACTCACTGCAGACATCACGTAATTGATTATCAGAATGATCAATTACGTGACAGTATTACGATTAAATTTCTGAATATTCTGGATGAGATGAAATGAATGAACTCGTCTTTGCAAGATAGCCAATTAGGTCAGGATTCCCGGAATCTGATCATCTTCCCTTGGGTGATGTGATACCACCATTCAACGGAAAGGCTGTTTGGCATTTCTTTATTTTTATTTACGTAATGTCATTTCTGTTTACTGTTTTATGTCGTAATTATTTATTTATTTATTTATTTTTACTCATCGCATATATCAGAGAATTCTGGTCATTACAAATCCCTGTTTTGTTACAGTGGAATATGACCAATGAGGAGGCTGGATACATACCCATCATTTCACCTTAGAGCGTACTGTCACACCTCGAGGTAGCTAACTATGAATGGTGATGACCTCATTTCTTAGCCAGCGATGAAAGATGTAGAAAGTTGAAAAAGTATTTACCTAGCTTAGCCATAAATACTGTTACAACTTGAACAGCGTATTAAACTTTTAATCTATCAGTAAATCATTTACAGCTTTCAGCATATACAAACCACATGTATAACGTGCATTTAGCAGCACTCAATGTTCGAAATGCCTCCCTTTTTGCTTTCACGCACACCCGAAGTCTGTGAGGTCACATATCGATGGCGACATGCACAACATCCAATGGATACGCTGCCACTGCTCGCACCAAATCCACCTTCAGGCTGGCGATGTCGTTTCTTGCAGGCTACTCGCTCAAGCTCCGACCACAATTTAAACTCCAACGGATTCAGATCGGGATCATACGGCCTATCAGATATGTGGTCGGGCACATTCGCACCAACCACTGTTGTGTGTGTGGGGGGGGGGGGGGGGAGTCCTGTTGGTAGGTCCACTGCCTACCGTGAAACAAGGTATTGTTAAGGGGGGTCGTACCACATGTTTCAGTACGGGTGTCTTGGTACACTTTGGCGGAGGTTTTAACCCCTTTCTCGCAGAAATATAACTTGGATACTCCCCGATATGTCAACCCACCAAACCATCACTGCCCTGGTGTGATGACCTTTGAATCATGGTTACTATGGCACATACTGTGCGACCATCCGGGATATATAGTCGATTATTTTAGCGGCTAAACGACTATTCAGTGGTGAAAATCTCATCCATGAAGAGGATATCTCTGTGTCTGTTATTCGCGTACTGCTGGAGAAGTGACTATTATTTTATCACTCTCTGTCACACAAGTTGTATTAGAAAGTGTCAGGAGAACGATGACAGGCTCTTATTCCCAGGTCATCAGTTAGTACACATTACATCGTTCTCTGAAAAACGTTCATCTCTCACGACATCACTTTCTGTGTTCTCGCAGGATTACGGCAGAGGCGTGCCTTCACAGTCCTCACAAGTTGTTGTGTCCTAACGCAGCATGGTCGACCTATTCTTTGGCTACGTCTTCTGTATCGTTATAGCGGTTACTAGTCCGCTACACAAACATCCTACTGATCCCGAGTGTTTTTAGCATATTAAAACAGGCGGTTGCATTCCAACCTTGGGAAGTGCTATTACAGCTACACTGTTCTCATAATCTCCCCACTGCATGCTAACCAGTACAGCTAGACAACTTTCTCTCTCTCTCTCTCTCTCTACTGATAAACATGCGAATGTTGGCTGCGCACAGTGCAACTAACGGAACTGGGCTCGCGCAATTCTATGGCAGCACGGGGTTATGCTGAAGTTGTGACACTATTTATGGCAAGATTGTGTATTTTCCCAAAATATTTCATTATATTGATTCTATTCAAAATGTTTTTCGATTGTTTCCAGTTGCCGCCGTGTTGCATGAGATCACTTTCCCTGTCTATTCGATACTGTTTCAGGGCCAATAAGAATTAGGACATCAATGTAGTATATATGTATGCACCTAACGGTTTTATTTTATTAAGATTTTTTTTAAACGTTTGCTTATAATAGCAGAGACTGTTTGCTTTTTTCCATAAAAAGTAATTCAAGACAAAAGTGTTAGGAGCAAAAACGTAGCGAAATATGGCATAATTCATTTTAAAAATGTCTTGTATCATTTATAAAATGCATGATTTTTTTTTATTCACAGACCGATAAACACACTAATACGTAAGAAGTGAATTATTTAAACGCTAACAGTTACAGTGTTAAGAAAAAAAAAGCATTAAAGGCTTATAAACTGACCAGATCCGGGATTAAACACGTGACTATGATATATATAGGTGACCGCAGTAGCGTATATCCAGACTAACATCTGACGAGCGAAATAATTGGCTAACTGGTAATTAGCATTTTTCAAGAATTTTTTTCAAGCTTTGGTTATAGCGAATTTTTTCTAGAGATTAGCATACAACAAAAGTTAATTTTCTTTGAAAAATCACTTATTCCCAACCCCTCCGTATGCTACTGCTGTTAGCCAATTATATAACTTTTTATTCGACGCATTCGTATGCTAGGGGGCTCCTGCCCCCCAAGTTTCGGACTGGTAGGCAGGTTCTCCTTGAATTCTGATGACACGAATTTTGAAGACTCGAAAGGGGGTTCCCCCCCCCCGAGTTCCTGACTGGTAGGCCGGTTCTCCTTGAATTCTGATGACTCGACACTCAGGGTAAGCCCTGAGTTTCAAAAAGTTTCAAATAATTTCCTCCGTGTGGAGAAGCAAGACTGCTTGCTTCTCAACGCGGAGGAAGTTTTGATTGCAAGCGCTATTTCAACTAACTTTTAACCCTTTCAGTTTTAAACGTGACACAAAAACTTTACAAAAAAAGGCATATCATTTTATATTATAGAGTAGATATATATATATATATATATAAAAGAAGCTCGAATATAAGTTTAGTCCCCAATATTTGGGGGAAAACATCAGAGTATAAATTTATTATTTTTTATAATATTCGAATAGCTAATGTACTTCTTTGCTGGAAGTATCAGTAAGCTTTCTAAAAATTGCGTGATTTGCTTTGCCTTATTGTGCTGTTCATTATTTTAAAAAAAAAATTTTTTTTTGTTATAACAGTAGATTTTAATGGAAAGCCAATTTATAATTTTTATGCAGATTTTTAAAAAAGCGAAATTCATATTTTAGCCATATCATCCTTGGAATTTACAAACCTGAAAGACTTGTCTTCCTAAACGTGGTTTATCAGCTATCCCGCTCTTAGTCTTACATACGAAATTAATGAAGCAGTTTAAGAGAACTACGAGGTGCCTGGCGTGTCAGCCTCTCATATAAATCCCCTAAAGTAAACTTTTCCGCGTTATGAATTGTGTACCGCCGCTAGATTGTAACAGCGAACACGTTTTCCGTGCTTTCTGCAAATTATCTTCCGTGGTAATGTAACAGCTGAACCCGGAATGCTACTAATTGTAGAAAGGCTGGTTAAATGCCGTTTAGCCTAGTTTTGTACTGACTTGCTACTCGACGAACTCAGACTCATGTTAGCTGCAAGCAGTCTTGCTTCTCAACACGGAGGAAGTTTTGATTGCAAGCGCTATTTCAACTAAGTTTTAAGCCTTTCTTCAGCCAGATTGTGGTAACAACCTATTTTTCTATTTGTATATAAGTGTAGGAGCAAGTACTTTTTTATGTTAAGAAGAATGATGCTGAAACTGTGATCAGTTCAAAAACTAATAAAAGCCCGGTTTTTCAATTTGTGAAATGATCAATTCTCGAAAAGTTTCGTTAGCATGAACATCCGTGAATGACCCCGTTTTAGAGACATCACATTACGGTCCATACGGTAAAGTTTTTTCGAATTCCGTTGGCTGGCAAAGTATTGCTTAATTGTTTAAAACAAAAAGAGGGGGAAAATAGTAAATTCATTATCGAGAATTTCTTATTAGGCATTAAGTAGACTATTTTTTTATTTTTTAAATTTTAAGCCATGCTGTTAGAATTACAGAATTTTTTTTTACGTTGCTCCCACCCACGAAAGGTTTATTTGCAAATCTATAGTACATTTCAGTACCGCGGGTAGGATAAAGTTTTTTTTTCGCTTTTATCGATTTTATTTTTGTAATTTTCAATTATTTTTTACCTAGTCGCGAAACCCTGCTCTAGAGACCAAACATGAAACTTTTTCAAGTCTCCAATAAGCGGCGGTGGTCTCAACCGGGCGATAATATTCATCTCCGGCATAAAGACAATCACAAACATCCATACGAGCGGTGGGATTCGAACCCCCACTTGCTGATTGGAGAGCGAGTACGCTAACCACCGGGCTAACAAAGACCAATGTCTAAATTCCTATAATAATTGCTCGACATGTTGGCTGAGCGATAACATGGATTCGATTCCCACTAAGAGTGAGATAATCTGGATACCTGTCAAGACATCAAGCACGGATTTTTTTTCTCCCCTTTTTGGTCACTTCCAGTACACACACACACACACATCCATTCCGGAGAGGAATTTAGGATTTGAGGCATTACTGGATGCCTTTGTAATATTCCTACTGAATATATACTGATAAAAATCTATCAAATCTATAACTTAGTAGTACAGTGGGCGGTCTAAGGATCTTTTTGAAGAAAGCCAGCAAAGATCCCTAATAGAAACAATTCAAAAAGTCAACTGAGATAGCTGGGACACCAGCTTAGACATCCATCTTCACCTACGTTCAATGCTTTTGCTCTCTACGGGCAAAAGCATTGAACGGGCTAACTAACGGACACAGATGAAGAACAAGGAAAACAATTATGGCAATACATAAGGAAGTCTCTTTTCGAAGATGAACCATCTGACATTTACCATTTGCAGAAAACAAAGTAACTTGGCTCACTTTCATCTAAACAGACTATCTCCATGAGATTTTGTTATATAAACATTTCTGTATATATTTCCCTATTCAAAAAATGACCAAATGATGATAACGAAGATTACAATACCGATTATAGAATCCTGATTTTTAGTTTAAAAATTATATTCCTTATTTATTTTTCTGGTCCGTAAAGATTTTCAATGGCCTGGCATTTAATGGAAACTTGAAATCGCATCTTAACATTTTATGATAATGGATTATTATCATAAAAGTAGTTTTTCGAGGAATGAGGCCATGCGAAACATTTGATTCAATTCACAAAGATTGTAAAAACTGCAAATGTGTGAGGTTGTCAATCAATGAAATATAACAATCGTCTATTAGGTAAGAAAGGAACGTATCCAACTACCTAAATACGGCAGTTTTTATTGGCGCTAACTAAGTAGCTAATATTTCAGTCAATATTTTAAAACGCGGCATCGAATTATGAACACTGCAGAGTTGTTTAAAACACACACACTGGTTAAAGCAGGGCCCTGAGGCTGCCCCGGTCTTTCCTGCCTGGTTATCTCTGCCGTGTACACACCATCCAACACAAGCATCCTATCGCGTCTCCTGTGATCTCGTAAATCATTCGGCTCGCACCTCCCCAGTCAGCCATAAAAAACATCGCCTTAAATTTCGATTCCCCTCCCTGGGAGAGTCAGCGGAGCAAGAATACAGCACCAGAACGTCACAGCTTGCAGGGAGATCAGTCTAAGGACCTAACACACACACACACAAAAAAAACTTTTACTGGTCAATAAAAAGCTTAGTTGTGAAGAAGAATGCTAAGCAGCCTTAATATCTGCTTCAACAAGTTTGACACAGAACTTCCAATGATTCTGGAAGTTAGAAGTTACTTTATGGCTATTTTTACACTAAAGACAAACAATTAATCAATGTACGTGTCGGTAGTTATTTTATGCTGAGGTGCAGACTACTGGATACTTTTAGGAACATTCCTCCATAAAACTGTATTATGCTTTCACATTTGGAATCAGCTTAAAAAAAGAGTCACACGCAGAAGAAATATTACAAGAGTGAAATAAATATATTCATTATTCCTTGCAGTATGGAGAAATTAAGCCTATAAAATTTGGCTTATAATTTACTGTATTGGTTCATGTTTCAATCTATATTTTAACAACTAAATAACCTATATTTTTAATTAACTTCAGCCCCTTGAGTTGCTCAATAATTTTAACTATAACAAAGCAGCCCATTTTTATATTTCCAAAAATAAAAATAAAATAATAATACATTTCGAATAATGTGAATTGAAATTTGTTGAAATTAAACTTCGTGATGTGTGATTAAAATAAATACAGTGTAAAGGTTACTGTTTCAAGATGGTCTTCACCGCCCCCCCCCCCCTTTTTTTTCAAGATTGTTTTTAAGAGAAAATTCGAAATTAACGGATGAGGGATCCTGCAACTACTGAGCTCTCACCGAAACAGATCTGCTAAGTCTCTCTCTCACTTGCCACAAGTCGTAATGAGCTCACGGGAAGCGAAAAGGACTCGACAGAGAAAATACAAGAATATTCTGGACATAAAATTTACTAACGAATGTTATTTGAAAAATAAAATCGAAAAGCTCTCTGGCGCCATCTCTTAACACAAATATGCACCATGCAAGAACACCTGACCACTGGTGGCAGCACCAAACCATACTTCAAGTAAGAATCACATTTTTCCAAAGTCGACAACTGAGCAGAAATTTTTCAAAATGTAAAAGATATTTCTGGGGATGGGATAACTTGTAAGGACATCACTTCTCGATCTCCTTAGAGAGAGGAAGAAAGACGAGTCGTACCGCAAAGTAAACAATTAACCAGGCAACCGCTGTCCTCTGCGTATATGCCATATACGCAGGGGGACAGCGGTAATTAGTCTTTTTCTCGCCTAGTGATGGAATATACAAATCTGACCATTAATAGCGAATATTAAAACTTTGGAAAGTTGAGAAAGAAGTGTTTACTTTTCCAAAATGTTTCTTTATATTGATTCTAACCTACATGTTTTTTTCTATTATTTTCTGAGTAGTATGATGTCATATGACATCAATGGCTCTGTCCATCGGACAATGTTACGGAGCTACTTGGAATTCAGAAACGCACCAATGTACTATATATGTAGAGATCAGCGTTTCCCAACGTGGGGGAAGGCAATTAGAAAATGATATTGCACTTGTCACCTCATCACAGATATAGTCAAAAAATCATCATTGTCGGCGATAAATTGTCGATGTTGCAACCCTGACTTTCCGAGAAAAAAAGCTGACATCACTAGTACAGCAGTCAACATAAATACAGAATCAAGAACCCTCAGAAAAGCAAAATGATGAGGCTATTAGAACTTTATTCAACATAAAAGGAACAATGGCATGGCTTTCTGACGAGACAGAAACGAAATACCGAAATTCAACTAGTTTTGCATAAAAAAAAATGACTGTTGCCCTTCACGTCGTCATGTTTAGTTGAATGTGGCCTTAGTGCTGTAAATGACTTGCTACTGAACAAAAGAAATCATCTGGATATCACAAACCATGGGGATTTGAGATTGAAATTGACTAAATGATTAGTACCTCAAATAAAAACTCTTTGCAGCAGACATCAAACTCAAGGATCACATTAACTTGGATTTTATTTTCCCGAGTTCAGTTCGATTTATGCTTTATAATATACAAAGTGTAATATAAAATTTATATTCATTGAAGAAAGTCAAATTAAAAACAGTTTGCCTATGTTTCTCTTTTATTTAAAGTACCTATTTATACTTCTTAAAAGTTCTGAAAAAGTATATATTATACTTTTTCAGAACTTGGCTGACTATTATGCTAGGTGGGGGGGGGGGGGGCACCAAAATCTTTGAGGTGTTGAGCACGATACTAAATGTTTACAACCTTAGTTTGTTAACAAAAGCTTAAAAATTGACCAGATCCGAAATTAAGCACGTGAGAGTACACCTAGGCTATTATCTGACTGGTGATATATTGGACTGACTGATGAACCAGAACAAAAGCAAAGTTAGTATGTGTCTTAAGATGGTCTGTAATAAATTAAATTTATCTGCAGTACATTAATTTCTATCACGAATTAAATGTGTCCATCCACTAATCAGACTACCGGGTCTCCATTCTGTTCTACACTATTCTTTTATGCATCCCTCCCACACACGAGAACTACAGAACATTCAGCAAACTGACGTCCTGTATGGGCAGAGGATAAGAGAAAGAAGGGATTTGTTGATGCTCTATATGAAGGACAAAAGATTGCAATCTGGAGAGAAAACTTCATGGAAAAGGTAGTTCCAGAACAGACGCAGATGATTCCATCGGTCTCTGCTCTGGAACTGTACGTGGATGTTGGGAGCTGCTGCTCGGTTATGGTGAGTTTGGCAGAAACTGAGATAGAAGGGGGACAATGGTTGTCCCCCCCCCTTCTCCCTCAATTAATGTACTATAGAAAAATATCTGTAGAAAAGGACACAATCCGGAAACTGACATTTTGGGAGAGAGAGGATTCGTCAATTAGCCAATGTGCTTTCTTTTAGATACCATCATGAATTTTTTGATAGCTTGGTGCACAACTCCAAATGCTGAGCAACATGCTGAGGTCGGGAAGATTTAGAATTTGTACAGTTAGTAGCTTTAAAAATGAAAAGTAACGTCTTCAGGGGAAAAAAAAGTTGTGGACACATTGCACTGATGCAATGTGTTTGTTTCTTAGCATAAAGGATGGAGGTGTCACTCCAAGGGTAGAGAGAGATCTAGTCTTGACTGTATGCCAAGAAATATAAAGGTAAAGTGAAAACTATTGCCTTTTTTTACGAAACAAAAGACAGAATCACGTTTCTGAAGCACTGAAGATAACTACGTTGTCATCACCCATTAAAGGATAGTGTGGAGATCAGTGTTTAAGACACCAGTTGCAAAATATCTTGAAGCTTGGGATGTTTAAGCAGTACAAGATTTGTCGTATGAATAGGAGGAAGAGTGTTGTTATCAGCAAAACTATGAACATGATATGAGGTTTGTGAGAGGATAGTTTATATAAATGAGGATGAGTGAGTGATAATACAGAGCCATGGGAACACCTGCATCAGTAAATAAATCTGAAGAGAAACACCATTCACCACTGCACACAAAGAGCAACACCGAGAGGAAACTTGCGACCGACTGCAAAGGATGACAAGCAGACTCAGCCTGTCATAAGATGCAATTCGATAAGCAGCTCCCATGCCACCAGAGCCTATCATTGAAAATATTGCAACAAATAGCTCAAGCTTCCCCTAAACCTCTGAGTGGTGTAGATGAGAAAATCTGCAGTGGATGTTGAGTGAAGAATCTGTAGTGTGGTAACTGAAAAACTGGCAGTTCTACAGGCAATGAAGAAGGCCGCTGATTACTTCATTATTTTAGAGGGCAAGTCGACAGCTTGAAGGCTATTTATTCCCCCCCCCTTTTTTTTGAAGATAACTAATTGAATACGGGCTTGCTTCTGTGCTATTGATACCAGCTGAGTATAATAGGATGAACAGATGATAACTGACCATTGTTAATTCAGGGACACATCTCAGGTGCATCTTGAGATGTGCTCCCGAACTAACACCGGTATAACTTGAAATGCGCTACTGAACCACAAGCTCAGGATTTCTTTAGTTAGCTAGCTTTATTTATTTTATTAATTATAATTTTTTTTTTTGGCACAGGCTACAGGAAGCATGCAGATGCAGTTCTTTTGCTTTGATCATTTATGCAAGAATTGCAAGGGAAGAATGATGTCACGAGGCCAGCTTTGTCTTTAGGTACTGCTGCATTACTGCAACATATTTAAACACCTTTGTGCAAAAGGCAAGTTTTCTTCATTTGGTTGAGTTAAAATTCTTAAATAATTCATAAAATAATCATACACACTCCCCTTTTTTATTATTATTACATTTTGTACTAATCCAAAAAATCGCTTTCAAAGAATGAATAAAAAATATCTGGGGGGGGGGGGGCGTTGAAGTGATGAAATAAGACCACTGTCTACTTACAAAATAAAGTTAAATTCATTCTCCTTAAAACTGCGTTCATGTAGCTATAGTAATACAATGTGGTCGGACAAGTTGTGTTTCACGAAATAAGTGATGAAAAAAATTCCAATTAATAAATACCCTTACACGAACGACTTATAAAATTTAATGGATCATCATAAAGTCTGCCTTTGTTAACCACTAAATGTGGGCAGTTAATTAAGTCTTGACACCTGTCTCGAATCCTTTATCAATACACTATTAATAAGAGCATTGTACTAACTACAATTACACACCTGAATGATAAGTTTCATGCAATATTTACCATTCCAATGGTATTTTAATGCTAATAAAAAGTGTATGAGTCCTGCTTGGTTCGATTATGATTATTTTAAATTCGTGTTTCAAAAGGGTTTAATTTCATCGCAATTATTATTTCTCATTTCGTAAAAAAACAGGATCTGTAGCTCATTAAGTCCAAGATTTCTCTGACGTAAATTATCCTCTCTCATTACAACCCCCCCCCCTTCCAACTGCTGTATCTTGATATTCTAATATTATTATTATCACGTGACACCTCCAGGGAATCCATAGACTCATCGAGGGAGGGCACTTACTCAACAACTCTCTGTCTCCATCACTCAATCCACCAACTACAACTAGACCAACGCCATCTATCCCCCCCCACCACCATCACTAGTAATTTCACAGATGATTACAAACATCCATGCCCACGGCGGGATTCGAACCCGCAGCCTTTTGGCTGGAGAGCGGATACGCTAACAAATAATATACAAATAAAATATTTATAAAATGCTGTCATTTCGTATTAGACAAAAACTGGAAAGGCTGATTACGTGCAATGGGAAACTACTTGTGAATATTAAAACTATATATATATATATATATATATATTTTTTTTTTTTTTTAAATGAAGTATTATTATCCGCTCTGTCCTGAATGAAAATAACAACGTATGAAAGTAAATTTGACGTAAATGAAAGTAACTACTACGGCTAGGTATAACAAGCCTATCGCCAGGTTAAAAAAGTTCGGTACTACACAATTTTCATTATATCGTAAAAATAAATATCACTTTTAAGTCTATCTGGAGAATTTGAAATCTCCATTGCAATGTTCGTGCTACAATCAGACTCGAAACGTAGTGACGCTACACCACACAAGATGGAGCCACTTACAACACAGTTGTCAAAATACATGACAGTAGGCCTTACGTCATTGATTCTTAACTAGTGGGGCATATTTTTCTTATGAGTGTCCGAAATGCTTTGATTAGCCCCACTTAACTTGGAAAGGAGAGAAAATCATTTGGACCAAAATATATATATATATATATATATATATATATTTTTTTTTTTTTTTTTTTTTAACGCAATAACAATCTGATACTGATTTCCTACAAAAAATGCCGGCTTTGCAGCTGCGAGCTGGGTACTGAAATCAAAATGAAACCCATTCGACCTCACTAGAAACCTAAGCCATAAAAGTCCCTAATATCTTCAAATATTGCAATTCAAGTGCACAGACTGTTCTATAAATCGCACTGAACTGTATGTAAAAGTACAACTGCAATAGATAGTTTTTATTATGTTTATTTTAACGTATCATGTCCTTTCGCAAAGTACTTGGTAAAGCAAATAGCTGAAACAAAGATATCAAGTATGGCATTTTTCTGATAAGAAAAATTTGGAATAAGTTCAGCATGTACTATTCTATTCTGAATCTGTTCATATTTCAATAAAAATGTGAACAGATTCCTCCTTTCTTCTATTCCTCTTGCTCTCACACGGCACTAATGTGCTATAGGTCTTGCGGCCTGTGTGGATCAGATATACTGTATATTAAAAAAAAAAAAAAAAATCTATGAATTGCATGCAACATTACATTTACAACTTAAATTTTATCTTCATCTCAAAAATAAATAAACTCGGTAGTATTCTTTAATGTTTAACAGAAAGTCTTCTAGAAACCATCTATTCAGTAAAACTAATACAATTAAGGTGCAAAGACAGAAGATTAACAAAGCATCCTATACGAAACTGCACAATTAAACCGTCGTGGCGCCCAGTATGTGAGCAGACGATTGTGATTTTCAACTTTTCACAAAAGAGGTCGTTTTTACAAAAACTCTTCCTTTGGTTTTGAAGGAAATTTCAACATTATCTGAAAAGTAATTAATGTTAAATCCAGTGCCGTCTTTTTTCTTTCTTTTTTTCCCAGTTATGTCATAAGACTGCTGCTGATACAAAAGCTTTTTTTTTCTTTTTTGTTTAAATAAATGTCTTCGCCTGCTTTCAAAGGAAAATAAGCATATCTTTCAAAGAAAAAATATGCTTCGACACAAATTAAATTACGGAGAAACTTTGTACCAGAGCAGTAAATTTTATAATGAGATAAATGCAGATTTTGGGACGCCGATAACATACCTAGATGACACATTCATGAGCCAAAACGTTATGACCACCACCTACCTAGTAGCGTGATGGGTCTCCTTTAACAGAGATAACTGCTGCAGCCGTCTTCGCATTTACTCCAATAGACCACAGAAGGTGTCCGAGGTATTCTGGACTAAGTAAACAGAATAACTTATTTAAATAACTTTCACGGCTAACAAATATTACATAAAATTTTATTCAAAAACTCCGATGTATTTCATCCAACAGTACGTGGTCATTATCAGGGAGACAGACAATTATTCAAAACATGAATCACGATAAGTATTTATAAATCATTTTGAACGTAGGTAACACTGTCTCCCTGATGATGTCCAAGTAATGTTGATGAAATCCCTTGTATTTTTTTTTTGAATAAAATTCTATATAATTTTTGTTACATGTGTAAGCCGTGGAAATTATTTAAACGTCCAGTGCACATGTTCGATTGAACCGTTTAATTTAGGCAGAATAACGTCCAGATCAACGCCCGAGCGAGGCACTGATGTCGAAGGCAGATGCTACGTTCTACATGATCCCACAACACTCGATGAGGTTCAAATCAGGTGAATTAGGTGGTCAGAGAAGCACGAAATGCTTGGAGGATACACTCTTCGAACCATGTTTGCACAATGTAGCCCATTTGCTGAAATCATTCAGATCCAGTGAGCTATACTGTCGCCATATAGGACAATACTTGTTCCGAAACAATCGCCAGGTAATAATTAGCTAAGATGTGTTCAATGGGGGGTGAGAGGACAAAGTGATGTCCATAAGAACAATCCCCTACCAGGATACCGCCACCACTGGCCTGATTGAAGTTAACTGTGCAGTCTGGTAGCGGGAAAGATGCTGGATGGTCTTGATGTTTTGACTCATGAGTGCACATTCTAAGCAGTAAGCATCGTGATAAACAAACTTCAATGAATGGATCTACATATAATCATTCAACATGACGTTCAGTCCATTTTTTAAAAAAATCTCCGGAAAATAATAACGACAAATACACTAATCTGAAAAAGACTTCTGCCATTAAACTGGATGCGAATATGGAAGCTTATCCGTCATCAAATGAAGTAAGGAAGAAATTTGTGTATGTGTGTGTGTGTCTCCAGAACGTAGTCAATGTCTGAATAGTATTTACTGCGACTTACGAAAGACAAGTTTTCTTCTCTGGTGGCTCTAAAAAGCAACGCAGCCATCTGTCATCATTAGCAGCAAAATCTTTACTGGACTCCTGTGTATGCGCACCAGCGAACGTTGACCAACCACGAACAAGTCTCGTTTTCCGAAAGAAATATTTACTATTTCTGATGTATTATCATCATTAGTGGGGGGGGGGGGTATTTATCATTATTACTTGCGACTAATGTTAATGCGAATATTTTGTATTTTAATAGATTTTTTTTTCCCGTATTTTAAAATTTTTATATTTGCATTTCAGTGTAAAGTTGTAGGGTGGGATCATTTAATCCCACCCTACAACTAATCCTTGGGGGTAGAGGATTTTAAAATAGAAGGCGAAGAAGAAAATTGTGGACAAACATAGCCTAGTCTTTCCACAGTCAAACGGTTTAGTTCGTACAAAATCTAGTGGTCGTCCATCCGATACTGCAAATTTATATAGCGAAAACAATCATTCACGTTACGTTACACAGACTGAACTTCGTAGTCATTTTCTACTCAGCGCATTTCACAGGCACAAGACAACATGCAAAATGTTTTAAATTCGTCATGGAGATTCGACACGTTATATCATTCAATGTTACATGACAATTTATGTTCACTCAGAGTACCACCCTCTGTACGAACAGAATTTCTTAACATAAGTAACTAAAAGTTGCAATATGCTCAATATCAGAACGCAAATGTTTTATATGGGGATGGAGGAAAAGGCACACATTACTAGGTAGTGCGGTTCCTTAAACTATTCAATTAGTTTTATTAATTTGTTTATATAAAAAAGGCCAAGTTTCCAAATCTCGCTTTCTCGAAAAGTAATTCGTTATTCTCACTTCATTCAAATTATTTCATCCAGCGTGTATAAAACCATTCTTTTTTTTTTTTTCATGAAAATAATCTAGGTGTCCGTAAAAGGGCACAACACATTTGAACAACTGGCAGCTTCTGATAATAAAACGGTAGGGCATGAAAAATTTGGTTATGTTACTTCATGAGGGTTTCATGATATAACCAAAAAAATAAAAAAAAATTAAAAGTGGTGGGGGAGAAAGACTAACAATCCCCAGGACTGGTGAGCAAAATTTTGAGTGCAAACATAGTCTACGCTGCATTGTCTTAACTGTGAATTCTCAGGTTCAAGGACAACTGGGCAGCAGAACAGATGGGCTGTTGCCCATCTGTCCTGAAACTACACGTCTCCTCCCTTCTAACATACCTCGTATCATCTGCTAGTCTGCTTTTAAGGCTTGACGACCAACAAACTGAGCTGCTGGATCAAAATTGAAGTAACACTTGGTCCGAGAAATTGCTACTAACTGACGCTCCAGGGCAATGGTGACGTCACAAATGCGTATTTCAGACCAACACGTGACCACCAGCTGATGTCCTCGGGGTAAACGCGCGCGTAGTAGAAGATGAGTACTTCGATCACGATCCTCACCTGCGATGTGTAGGACAGAACAATGGCAGATAAAGCCAGGATTCATAATACAGTAGAAGGCTGGCACAAAAATAGTAACGAAATGGTGAGCAAGAGGAGAACATCGATTCATGCATTGCTGGAAGAAATATGGAAAGCGCAACATGGCACTGAAACTGCCATACGTTTAAAAATTCGCCAAAGAAACATAAGGCAGAACCTATGAAAGAAGACATGAACTTATAAAGAATGCGGTTGCACGATATCAAGAATTCAAAAACAATGGTCAGATTCTATCTCAAAAGGTTGGGCATACAATTTTGTTCCATCTGCACAACACAGTTTATTTCATTTTATGTTATGAAGAAATTGTATACTTGGATCTAACCTGGACAGTTTATAATTATTTTATCTTTTTTCATGAAAAGAATTTTATTTTATAAAGTCTTTTGAAACTTGAAGAGTTTATAGTTATTTCATCTTTGTTTTATCACATTTATGTGTACGAAAATCTTTTAAAACTAACTTAACCGAGTTGTCGACCAGTTGTCACTGAACCGAATTCTAGATTCGGTTCGGATTTTACGGGGTCAATATATATATATATATATATATTAATACAAAAAACAGACAAAATATCTTTAGTCTCCAGTCAAGGTACTAATGGACTATAACCTTTCGTTGATGTGAGTCACATTTTTTAATAATAATACTCTCTTTTCCTGGTGCCTCGGCAGTGCAGTCGCAAGGACGATGATTTGCCGTTCAAAAATGGAAAGGCCTGGACATGAATCCGATCCAGGACGCAAGGAATCGTTATCGAGGTTTATAAAGGAACATGAGTTAGTTGGTCTTATAAGGTAATAAGAGATTTTTTCCATCCCGAAACTGTTTTTTCCCATGACAAAAAACAGTCAAAATGGTTGAAGAAAGCAAAATTAACAAATACAATACTATGTAGTGACCTCGCGAAACTACTAGCTTTTGGTTGTTTCGACGGCAATTCTAGCAAAGAAAATTGCCAATTTTTCAAATAATAATAATAACGCTTCTGTGCGAGAACAGTGATAATTAATACAAAAATACCTAAAAATCCTTAAACTAAAATGTTCATCAGCGGAAAGAAAGTAACGAAATCATAATTAGTATGAACTGTCTGGAACGCGAAGTCTTGAAAAAAAAAAAAAAAAAAAAGACAGACATTATTATTTAAATCTGACTTTCTATAGTATTCCTGACATTTTTCTGCTTTTATTTTTTATTTTTTTCAGTCCCGAATAAAAACATGCATTTATTCGTTTAAAGCAGCATTGTTGATAAGAGTGGAAAGTTAATCAGTTTTATGCTCTTCGACAACTGCTCAAGCTTTCAGTGTGCAACATATGCAGAAAACAAATAGACTTTTCTGAAATAGCAGCAATTTTTCATCTCCTCAGGGAGAGAAAACTAAGACATCGAATAAACAAAAGTAAGAGTAACCAACGCGGAAGTTGATGCTAATCAGTATTCAGTGTCATAGGCGTAATAACAGTCTTCTTTACAAATGGAATAGATACCTAACTTCTCTTTTATATATGAGTAAGATACAGTACCATTGTGGTTTCAAAATCTAAGTAAAATTCTCAGTCAAGAATTTTTAAATGATATTTAAAATATAGCATCTACTTACTGATTCTGTCTCGTCAGCAAACAGAGAGGGCTCGGTGTGCGCGCGCAAGAGAGAGAGAGAGACGAATTTACTGACATATTATTGTTTAGGAAAGCCC